>NW_022437052.1:1624973-1633370 GCF_009761245.1 Sapajus apella
ACTGTCACCCAGGCTGGAGTGCAATGGCACGATCTTGGCTCACTGCAACCTCCACTTCCCAGGTTCAGGTGATTCTCCTGCCTCAGCCTCTCAAATATCTGGGATTACAGGTGCCCACCATCACATCCAGCTAATTTTATGTAATTTTAGTAGAGATGGTGTTTCACCATGTTAGCCAGGCTGGTCTCAAACTCCTGACCTCCTGATTCACCTGCCTCAGCCTCCCAAAGAAAACAAAATCAATATTAACCATCTATTTTAAGGCTGCTTATAATGCTAATTTAAAATCTCTATATATTTACCTTAATGTTACATATACCATTTATTTCTGATAGTATAATTAGTGATTTGTATACTAATCAATCCAATTCTTGTTTATTATGACCTGCTGTGTTGCATATTCCTATGCAAGATACCACAGTACTTACGAAGGAAAGGTAAACTGGGATCTTATTTAAGAGCTTCATGGAAAGACTGGGACATGAACTGGATCATGAAAGAGAGAGATTAGGAAAAGAGTTTCCATATAAGAAAGAAGGACAAACAATTCCAGGATAGAAAAAAAAGGTTCTTGACTTTTTAATATTTGACATTCTGACTGGCATGAGATGGTTTCTCATTGTGGTTTTGATACGTATTTCTCTAATGATCGGTGATGTTGAGCTTTTCTTAATGTTTTTTGGTCATATAAATGTCTTCTTTTGAGAAGTGTCTGTTTATGTCCTTTGCCCACTTTTTAATGAGGTTGTTTTTTTCTTGTAAATTTGTTTAAGCTCCTTGCAGATTCTGGATATTAGACATTTGTAGGATGAATAGATTGCAAAAAATTTTCTCCCATTCAGTAGGTTGTCTGTTCACTCTGATGATAGTTTCTTTTGCTGTGTAGAAAGAAGCTCTTTAGTTTAATTAGATTCCATTTGTCAATTTTTTTTTTTTGAAATTACAAAATTACAGTGTAGTAATTCCTCAAAGGCTGAGAAGCAGAAATACCATTTGACCCAGCAATTCCTTTAGTGGATATATACCCAAAGGAATAAAAATCATTCTGTTTTAAAGGCACATACACACCTATCTTCACTGCAGCACTATTCACACTAGCAAAGACATAGAATCAACCCAAATGACCATCAGTGATAGACTGGATAAAGAAAATGTTGCATATATGCACCACGGAATAAAAAGGAATGAGATTGTATCGTTAAACATGGATGGAGCTGAAAGCTGTTATCCTCAGCAAACTAATGCAGGAACAGAAAACCAAATACCACATATTCTCACTTGTAAGTGGGAGCTGAACAATGAGAACACATGGACATAGAGAGGGAAACAACACACACGGGGGCCTGTTGGGGGGTGAGGCACGGGGAGGGAGAGCATTAGGAAAAATAGCTGATGCATGTTGGGCTTAATACCTAGGTGATGGGTTGATAGTATAGCACACTGCCATGGCACACGTTTACTTATATAACAAACCTGCCATCCTGCATATGTATCCTGGAACTTAAAATTACATTACATTACATTTTAAACGTTTCAAACCACATGTAATTCTATTAGGGTGTACCTATTTCTCACAGACAGCAATTTTGCACTGAGTTCCTCTTTTTCTCAGTTGTGCCCTTAGAACCCGCTAAATGCTCCAAAGACACAAATACTTGATAGATATGGCAACATCTGGTTCTAACTCCACCTGTGTGCATGCGTCCTCTCAAAAAGGTGGACTTGTCAAGTTCAGGTCAGCCTACACATGGGGCACACACTGCTCCTCCATGCTCCTAACTGTGTGCCAGGCATGACTAATGGATTCCAGACTTCTCTTACAGTTAGCCCAGATACCTAAATAGCAAGCTTTTGAATACATGCTCTTCTTGATTTGGGATATTGCAGGTTTCCCAAACATTGAATCCTGAAATCAGGTTAGGGGATATACAACACATTAAAAAGATATTTATTATTGATTCATTCATGCAGTTAGCTTTAGGTATCGCATATGTGCTCTATGAAATATCTATTCAGAAACATGGATTTAGTTCAACTTCCTCCCTTTTTTACTGATGAGAAAGCTGAGGAACAAAAGGTTATGATTTGATTAGGAAAAAATATGCAGAAAAGCAGAACCAGTATGAAAATGCAGGTCTCCTCGTAACTACTCTTTTTTTACAGTCTACCTTTGGATTTCCTGAAAGTGTCTTACAAAGCAGCATAAGGATCTAGTAAGACCCTGATGTGGAACACACTGAATAAAGAGTTAATGATGTAGCCTGTAGATAGAGCAGTCGGAAAATGGGAATCTCAATCTAGGTAATACTTTACAATAAATATATTTGACTTTGTTTATGAGCATAGCATAGTCTACGTTTCCACACTACTCTTCAGAAGCTGCAGTATCATTCTGCATTCTATTTTTTTCAGGTATGCAGTCTAAATTGAAAACAAATTCCAAAGAAACTCTAAGGGGAAGACTGCAGTAATTTCAACCTAGATAAGCTGAAAAAAAAATCACCTCTGAGATAGACCATAAATCCCAGCTATTTTATAGCTTCCCCTGTTCTATTCTCGTGCTTGTTCAAATAAAAATCTAATTTCTTTGGTGAAAAAAAATATTTTAAAGTATAGAATGAAAAAACAGACCTCAAAGCCAGAGCTCCTATCAGGACAACCTACTCATGGGCAGTTAAACCTCATATAGATTTCCCTTGGGCTTTTAAATTGTCTGTCTGCCTGAGAGTACACCAGATTTTCATGTAGCACAAAACTCAATCAAATTGTGAGGCCATTTCTTCTTTAAGGGTGAGATAGAGCTGGACAAGGGGGTGGTGCCCTAGCCCAAATGCTTGGCTCACGTCACCATGTGAGGTGTGGTCCACCTCAACCAAGCCAGCAGCATCCTGCTGGAGGCAAGGAAATAACTTAAACCAGCTTCTCCTCCCTGACTTTGAGGTACAAATAAACACAAGGAAGGTCATCCAACTAGACAATAATTGAGGGACTACAGAAATCTAATCAATAGATAATAAAGGTATAGATTTCATATTCGCTCTCTGTGTGTAAATAAACTAAACATTTTAACATTAGAGTGCAGGTCTTGCATTTATATGAAACACTGAGCTTAACTTCATTTTGCTTTTTTTCTAGCTGCAGAAATTTTTTTGTTCAGCAATGTGTCTGAATCTTCCTGCCTGATTCCCCATTCAGGTATTACATGCACTCCACAACGTTATATCATTTTTTAAAAGGCTGGTGAATCAAGCCTAAGCAGGCTACAGAATTTTCATTCAGGTGGCTGTTTGCCCTTGTTCATGGGTCCTTAGACTGCTTAGATGCTGCCTAGGACCCCTGCAGAGGTGGTTCTCTAGAGATTGTCTCAAAAAAAAAAAAAAAAAAAAAAAAAGACAGAGTCTCTATCTCTTGCCCAGGCTGGAGTGCAGTGGCGCAATCTCAGCTCACTACAACCTCCACCTCCTGGGTTCAAATGATTCTCCTGCCTCAGGCTCCTGAGTAGCTGGGACTACAGGCATGTGTCATCATGCCCAGCTAATTTTTCATATTTTTAGTAGAGACAGGGTTTAACTGTGTTAGCTAAAATGATATCTCTCTCCTGACCTTTCGACCTGCCCACCTCAGCCTTATAAGGTGCTGGGATTACAGGTGTGAGCCACTGAGCCTGGCTGAGAGATTTTTTTTAGCAAGGAAAGGCAAAGACCAGGACAGTTTGAGTGGAAAAATACATTTTCTGAAAATTGCATTTATATAATATCTTATAATATATGAAACACTTTTCCAAATTATTTAGTGGTTCTTAAACTTAAATGCACATCAGAATCACTTGGTAAAATATCGACTCTGAGATCCCACTGCCAGAGATTCTAAGTCTAAAGGATGACCCAGGAGTCTGCAGTCCTATTACACACCTGCAGGAAAGTCTGATGCAGATGGTCTACAAACCAAGCTTAGAAAAACACCGATGTACAACAAATCAGTCTGAAAATGGCAATGTCAGCTAATCATCACTTTTCTGATAATTTTAGATATTACAGAAATGAAGAAACTAATACTCAGAGGGATTTAAATATTTGCCCAAGATTTTACATGTCATAGGATAGCTAGGTCTCAAAACCAAATGTTTGATACCAAATCCAAAGATACTATATTATAAAGTCTGAGTTAAGTGTGCATGAATTAAAACATGGGCATGAAAAAACATTGCTCTATTAAAGAATCCCTGTATATGCACAGGCCTGACAGAAGGAAAAAGATAAATTATTTATATAAAAAAAGGATAAAATGGAGATTTTTCCGTATCACAAAGATGCCAGGTGTTCCCTCCCCAGACTTTCCCTAAGGGGTCACACAGTCTGCTCCCTGACCACTTGACTATGACCTGGCTAGTCCGGAAATACTAGATATCTTTACTGTTTCAGAATATAAGCCATTGTAGATCAAAGGTAATGGTATTTATTTACTATATAACCCCATACTTTCCCTTTCTATAGTTGTCTTCTGAAACCACTCACTCCTCTCCTGTTTGACTGTAAGATTCCAATTGTAAACAAGAGAGAAAGATTATTAAGTAGTCTTTCAAATCATTCATAAACTGGTGTTAGGCTCAAAATGTTGTTATTAAATCTAATCTCTATCACTAATTTAATATATGATTTTTTTCAAGTTGTTTGACCACACTAAGCTCTGTGAAACAAAGTGGTCAGACTGAATTTCCTCTAATCAATGCTGAGCTTTCTCTAGTCAATGCTGAAATTCTAATTTTCAGATGTTGTAGTGGGCACTAAATATGTAGAAGGTTCTATTTTGGGCATGGCAGATAATCATGAGACAGGGACCCTAAGCAAGGTGCTCACCAGTTAACCAGATAAGATCAAAAAGTTACTAACTTAACCAGACTACTGGAAGACATTTTAAGGTGGCAAAGGAATTCTTGAAAGAACTGCCCCTACGTCCATTTTGCTCACTGCCCGGTTAAAGCCGATTTATCAAGACAGGGGAGCTGCAATAGAGAAAGTTTCATACACACAGAGATGATTAAATAGAAGTCTGCAGTTTTATTATTACTCAAATCAGCCTCACTAAAAATGTAAAGCCTAGTGTTTTTAAAAGCTAGTTTGGCGAGCAAGGGGCTAAGAAGTGGGGAAAGTTGATTGGTTGGGTCACGATAAAATCATAGGGAGTTGAAGCTGTCCCCTTGCACTGAGTCAGTTCCTGGGTGGATGCCACACGACCAGATGAGCCAGTTTACTGGTCTTGGTGGTAGCAGCAAATCCATCAGAATGCAGGGCCGGAAAAATACCTCAATCACCACTCTTAGGTTTTATGATAGTGATGTTATCTATAAGAGCAATTGGGGAGGTTGGGAATCTTGTGGCCTCTTGGCTGCGTGAGTCCTCAGCCATAATTTTTTATGTTGTGGCTAACTTGTTAATTTTTCAAAGGCAGTCTGGTCCCCAAGCAAGGAGGGGGTTTGTTTCAAAGAGGAGTTGTTACCATCTTTGTTTCTAAGTTAAACCATAAACTAAATTCCTCCCAAAGTTAGCTCAGTCTACACCTAGGAATGAACAAGGGTAGTTTAGAGGTTAAAGTCAAGATGGAGTCAGTTAGGTCAGATTTCATTCATTGTCATAATTTTTCACTGTTAAAGTTTTTGTAAAGTCAGTTTCAAAACTGAGAAACAGGGCATTTCTATCATCATTTGCTTGCTATTATGACAGCATTTACTCCTGTCCCTTCCAATCCACCTGCCACGTTGCAGCCTGAGCAGTCTTCTCAAAATGCAAATCTGATCATAATCCTCACAAAAAATTCTTCAAAATCTTTTCCTTGAACTTATAATACAAATTCTTGTGCTACCTAAAAGGCAAGATTCATGTTTGTTTTCTCTCTTTCATCTACCTTTGGCGCGAAACACAGAGTAGAAACTTCCATAAATATTTGCTGAATAAATAAAAAATAGGGGAGTCAATATGTAAACAAATGAATGAGTGAAAAATATAACCTGGCACCTGGGCTGCTCCTTAAAGGAAAAGAAAGCAGGCTGGAACAAGGGCTGGGAAGGGGTAGGAGCAGAAATAACACAAGAAAGCCGGGAAGGAATTCATGCCGTCTACAAGACAGAGATCCTATTATAGTTACAGAACCAGCACATTAGGCAAAATGCACAGAACGTTCTTTTTTGTTCCACTCTTTAAAGAAACCACTGAGATGCAGAGTGGGAACATGTAAACACATGGTAGATTTTACCTTCTTTCAAGAGAATTTTAAATCTCAGAGCTTTTTGTGTGATGGGCACTAAGAGGGCACTGAATTGTGATGTAACTGACACTGATGAACAATTCTGCTGCTTTCAGAGCCAAGAGACGAGTGTGGAAGACTCAGGAACAAAACTCTATTATCTTGCAGATATTCTTCACATCAGAATCTCATTTCCTTTCATTAGATTCCATGATACCTTTTTTTTTTTTTTTACCTATTTATTCCTTTTAGTTTCTTAATCTGACCACTTAAAGCAGGTGCAAGCATGGGTTTATGGCTCATTTGAGCAAGAGAATGGATAGTGCTTCATGCTCACAATGCTTCTCTCATCTGGTAAGATCCCCTAGGAAAAATGAGGAAAACTGATCTGAGCTGTCACAAACCTGTATTAGCCACATAAACATCCTTTTTACTAAACACCTTTGTTAAGTATGCCATTTGCATTATCTAGAGGCAGCTACAGCCGTGTTGGTGGGAGCATGGAATGCAGACCCAGATGCTGTAGTTTCTCTCCTGGGTCTGCGCTTACCAGCTGGGAGGCTTTGAACTTTTTTTTTTTTTTTTTGGACGGAGTTTCACTCTTGTTACCCAGGCTGGAGTGCAATGGCGCGATCTCGGCTCACCGCAACCTCCGCCTCCTGGGCTCAGGCAATTCTCCTGCCTCAGCCTCCTGAGCAGCTGGGATTACAGGCACGTGTCACCATGCCCAGCTAATTTTTTGTACTTTTAGTAGAGATGGGGTTTCACCGTGTTGACCAGGATGGTCTCGATCTCTTGACCTCGTGATCCACCCGCCTTGGCCTCCCAAAATGCTGGGATTACAGGCTTGAGCCACCGCGCCCGGCCCTTGAACTTTTTTATTAACTTTCATGTGCCTTCTTTCCCTCATTTGTGAAATAGGGGTAGTACTAGTATCTACCTCATAGATAGGATTGAATGAGTTAATACATAGAAAGTCCTCAGAACAGCCCTTGGCTCATAATAAGTGTCACATACTGTTAGATGATGACGGAGGTGGTAGTGGTGGTGATGGCATTACTACTTCCACGACTTCTCATTTCATCCTCTTTAAAACAACAACAACTATGAAGCAGGAGTTAGTATCTCTCAGAAAACTAAAAATTGGAGAGTTTAGTTTGGCCCAAGTTTGCACAGCTAGTAAGCAGGTTGGGTATGACAGAACTCCAGCTACTCTGACCTTAAATCTTTGGCCTACATCATGGCCAAAGATTTTATTATCCCAAATGCTAAGACTGGTGGAACCAGAACTGCAAAGGGAATGAGAAAAGATGAATGAATGCTGAAAAGATAAATGAACGAATGGCTCCCAGTTCACTGTGATGCTATCATTGATGTAGTCCATTTGTGCAACTGTCAGTCCAACCACCCAGCCCCAGTTTTTTAATGCTCTGAAATGAGGACAGGTGCAGTTCATAAACTAAATCACGGCAATGAGCACACGTCTAAACTACCATTCTGAATCAATTTACACTTAGAAAAATACCATAGGTGGAAATCATACCGCAACATTTTCTTATTGCCAATTGCTATAAGGAAAAAGAAGTTGAGAAAAAAAGAATGAGAAAGTCCACTAGACTATAAGTTCCACGAGGTGAAGGACTAAATCTATCTTGTTCACAAGTACAGTGGCTGATACCCAGGAGATACTCCATAAAAGTTTTTAAATAAAATGCATAAGCACAGTGACTAGTATATGCATGTGAACTAGACAGGCAAATCCCTGCCCCTCCTAGAGTGTATACCTTGTGAGAAAACAAGAATTATCTATGTATAACTGCTGGTGAACAAAGAGCTACAAAAGAGAATTCGGGATGCCATGGATGCATAAAACAAGGGTGATGTCTGGATCATGGGCAGGTTTCTTAAGGAAAGTGATGTTGAGTTAAAATCTGATAAGTCAGATTTTAAGGAAAGATTAACAGATGGCAGCTACACAGAAAGTCAGAGTATGTGATTTGCCATCTCTGCCTCCAAAAATACGTAAAACTACAGTATAGAAAAACAACCACACTTGTTTTTTGCCAATCAACAGGAAAGAGCAAAAGAAAGAAGAGTCAAGCTTAAGATTAAAAAAAAAAAAAAAAAAAAAAAAAAAAAAAAAAAAAAAAAAAAAAA
>NW_022437052.1:1633380-1876295 GCF_009761245.1 Sapajus apella
AAAAAAAAAAAAAAAAAAAAAAAAAAAAAAAAAAAAAAAAAAAAAAAGCTTTGAAACACAGACCTGGCCACTGTCAAAGAGATCACCTAAAAGATGTAGTGATTTCATGTTCAAGGAGGTGTGACAGTAGAGACGAAAGGAAAAAAAAAGTTATTATTGTTAAAAAGAGGATGGCTTCATCAGGCAAGCATTGAAGGCTACACTCTCCAAATTCTTTTCCAGCCCTGAGCCTCTATAACGTTAATTGGAACAGATCTGCCATGTGTCTCAGCAGCAACCCCAGCATGAGGTGCAAAGTCAAACAAGGAAAAGAGAATTTATCTTCAGAACCAGCCCTCCTCAACACAGAGAAGTTGGTTTTCAGATGCTTTACTCTCTTTTTAATTGGCTCCGCCCCCACATGACACATTCTTTGTACAGTTCTGGTTCCTAAACATATATATATATTTAATCATCACTCTATGTTAACTCTTCTAGGCATATTTATTAGTAACAGAATGTCAGGATGGTTAAGAGAATAATTCTAGAATCAGGAACCTGGATCAAATCGCAGTCCCACCAGTTACAATTTGTGTCATCTTGGCCATCTCTCTGAGCCTCACTTTCCCATATGTAAACTGGGAATAATTATTATTATGCATATGGTATATGTACATACTTTATATGTTAGTTGTGAAGAATAGGTTTAATGACAGGATAAAGTTATTCATATCTTTCCTGGCATAGTATATTCCTCAATCCTAGCCAATATTTTATTGTTAATAAGATAAACTTACTGAAAGGATAATGGTCTGCTTGAAGAAATGTCATTATAATGGTTACATTTCAGGCACTATGGCACTGAAATAGGAAAAGTGGTAGTATTCTGGGAGTCAGGAAATCAATGTCTATTGAGTTGTAAAGCAAAGCTCAGTATTGCAATGATTTCTAGTCCAAAATTAGTTATTAACCCATTGATAGCCTGATATTACGGCACAGAGAGGTTAAATAATTTGCCCAAAGATGCTTAATTAGAAAGTGATGGGACTCTAATTTGAATATAGGCAGTTCTGACAACAGAGCCCATGTACCTATGCTATTTCTAGTAGTTCCAGCCATGCCAGCTATAAAACAAACCCACTGGCTTCCAAAAAAGCAATATAGTATGTTGGCCAGGCATACAGTCAGATTACCTGGAGTCCAATTCTAATTCTTCCAATTACTAGCTGTCTGGGCACCCTCCTGCCGTTTATTCACCCTCAAGTCTTGGTACTCTCATATGTAAAATAAGAAAGATAATCTTACTTGCCTGTTTGATTTTCATGAGAATAAAATGACTTTCTTAGGTTAATACCTTGCTCATTATAAGTGATAATATCTAAAACCTAGTAAACTTTCAGAGCTGTAAGACCATAAAACCATCTCCAGGCCAGGATGGTGGCTCACACCTATAAACCACGCACTTTGGGAGGCCAAGGTGGGTGGAACACGAGGTCAGGAGATCCAGACCTGTCTAGCCAACGTAGTGAAACCCTGTCTCTACAAAAAATACAAAAAATTAGCCAGGCATGGTGGTGCACCCCTGTAATCCCAGCTACTTGGGAGGAGAGGCAGGGGAATCTCTTGAACCTGGGAGACAGAGATTGCAGTGAGCCAAGATCACGGCACTGCACTCCAGCCTGGCGACAGAGCGAGACTCCGTCTCAAAACAAACCAAAAACCCTCTCCAGTTCCTAGGTTTTTGGTGAGATAAAGCTAGGGGCTCAGGAAGTAAAGAGCCTCTCTAAGTCTTCTAGATCTTTAGAAGCTGCTGTTCTAACTCTCTGTCCAGTGCTTCTCAGTGGCAGGAAATGACTCTTAGTTTCTCCAGTGCCTGGTTCTGTAGGGGCTCCTGGAAACACAGGAGATGGAATGAAGGAGAGGATGAATGTAGGGAGTAAAGGAGGGAGAACTGAAAACAGAGAGAAAGGCTGACAGGGTATACCACTTAGAGAATTCAATGGTCTACTTTGTACAACTCCAATGTTGTTCGTTTCTTTCTTGGCATAGTATATTCCTCAATTCTAGCCAATATGTTATTGTTATAAGAGAACCTTACTGAAAGGATAATGGTTTGCGTGAAGAAATGCCTTTATAATGGTTGCATTTCAGGCACCACAGCACTGAAATAGGAAAAGCGGTAATATTCTGGGAGCTGGGAAATCAGTGGCTATTGAGTTGTAAAGCAACTCATGTATTGAAGTTCCAGGTTTTATTCTAACCTCAGCACTAATAATTATCTGTGATAGCACTCTCCTGCTGGCTGTGGTCAGCTTCCTTTCTACTCTTATCTATTGTCTGCTATTATCCAACCTCCTGGCAGAGGCTTGGAGAAAGGAAGATTCTGATGCAGGAGGCACTAGCTGGGATTTGGCAAACAGTGAAGTTTGTCATTGCAATCAACCTGCTGCTTAAAGCCCTCTGCTTCCTTCCCGTCACTGCTCCTACTTGCCCTTTTGACACGGAACGGGCTCTGCACATAGATGCTAATGTGCCACTGGGCATTCTGAGATAATAGTACCTGTCAGTCCATAGGCCAATAAAATAATCTACATGATGATAGAGGGTCCTTTCTGGCTCTGTTCATTAAGAGAAACAACAATTTTCCATTATTCTTAAATTTCTTAAGTATTGAATGTTTTATGTGATGGCTTTAAAAGTGACAGCATGGCGCTATGGGTAATATCTCTGAATATGGGCCCCTTTTATATTTTCTTTAAAAAGCCAACCAAGTTAATATGTTTTCAGAGAATGGGTAATGCTGTTTTAGTCATTTTGTTCTCTATTCAAACTTCTACTGGATCATGAGTTTTAAGATGAGAATGAGCTGATTTTAAAAAAAGAAGAGAGATGAATTTCAAAAGCTGTACTTTCTGTGTGTTTTCCTCTGTCTGTCACCACAAGTCTCATGCCCTTCCTAGCCGTGGAAGTCATTTTCCCACTATCTGCTTACGTCTCACGATACTAACTTCTACCCAGTACAGAACTCTAAATGCATCCCCTCAGTGAGAGATAACACTGACTTCAGAATTAAATTGCCATTTTAGCATGCAGATTGATGTTGCTTGAGTTTAGCTTTCCTATCTGCACACGTATCTGCATAATCAGGATCCAAATAAGCATGGCTCATTACCTTGAAAAGGAAGCCCTTTGTAGGCTTGCTTTACCTACCCTGTGTTGATTGAATTTTACCTCAATTTCTGTTCTTCCTTTTGTTCTGGGGTTCAAAAGCACGAGTATTTTTTGTCTCACCTAATTGATTGTCCGAATTTCTGTCTCCTTTTGTCTATGATAATGTAATCCATACCCATCTAGTTACCCTCCAAGGCTTAGGTCAATGTTGCTTTCCAATTAGCATTACTGACCATACGTGGCTGGCGTGTTTTTTACATAGGTATCAAACTATCTTAGGAAGCCAAAAAAATGAAAATAGTTCACATATTTTGAGCATCTTTGTATACCAAAAACGGTTCGGGGAACTTCTTGAATTATCCTAATGACCCTCAAAATCCACTATATGAGACAGGTACAATTATTATGCACAGGAAGTGAAACTAAGAGAAGTTAAGTAGATGAACAAGTGATACAGGTGATTTTAAGCCCAGGCAGTCTGACTTCAGAACGCATACATTTAACCTTTCTGTTATCTTCTCTATCAAAAAGTGACAACGAGCTAAGAATAAACCCATTAAATCATTCAAGAATAATAGGAGGAGGTCTCACATGATGGGAGAAGATTTCAAATAATCACACTGGAAGTTACACTAAATTTTAAGTATAAGAGGTCCAACAACACCCACTGGAGGATTATCTCATAACATCAAGGTGTTCAAAGGCTAAGTAGTCAAAAATAAATTGGTATAGCCTTTATGGAAAATAGTATGAGATTTCTCAAATAACTGAAATTAGAACTACTATTCAATCCAGTAATTCCACTATGGAGTATACACCCAAAAGGAAAGGAATCATAATATTAAAAAAAAAAACAACTATACTGTTATGTTACATATCACAGCACCACATACAAAGGTAAAGTCGTGGAATCAATGTCAGGCAATGGAGGACTGGATTAAAAGAACACACACACACACACACACATGCACACACCATGGAATACTACTCAGCACTAAAAAATAAAATGTTTTTTGCTGCAACATGGATGGAACTCAAGGCCATTATCCTCAGTGAAATAATTCATAAACAAAGTCAAATGTGTTCTCACTTATAAGTGGGAGCTAAATAACAAGTACATGGATGTACAAAGTGGAATTATGGACACTGGAGACCTCAAAGGGTGGGACAGTCAGGTGATGAGGGCTGAAAAGCTACCTATTGAATACAACGTTCACTATTCGGTGATGGGTAAAGTAAAAGCACAGACTTCACCACTACGAGAATGTATGCTTGTAAGATACCTCACTCAAGAGTTTTTCTTTGTTCAATCCCCCCTCCCTCTGTCTATGTATGGGGGAGCTGTTTTCTTCTTCCTTCCTTCTTTCCGGCCTATTAAAACTTTCACTTCTTTTTTTTTTTTTTTTGAGATAATCAAATTTTATTTTATTTTATTTATTTATTTATTTTTCCCCCATTTATTTATTTTATTGCATTTTAGGTTTTGGGGTACATGTGAAGAACATGCAAAATTGTTGCATAGGAACACACGTGGCAGTGTGATTTGCTGCCTTCTTCCCCATCACCTACATCTAGCATCTCTCCCCTTGCTCTCTCTCCCCAGCTCCCCACCCCCCACCGTCCCTCCCCTATTTCCCCCCAACTGACCCCAGTGTGTAGTGTTCCCCTCCCTGTGTCCATGTGTTCTCATTGTTCAACACCCGCCTATGAGTGAGAACATGTGGTGCTTGATCTTCTGCTCTTCTGTCAGTTTGCTGAGAATGATGGTTTCCAGGTTCATCCATGTCCCTACAAAGGAAACAAACTCATCGTTTTTGATGGCTGCATAATATTCCATGGTGTATATGTGCCACATTTTCCCTATCCAGTCTATCGTCGATGGGCATTTGGGTTGGTTCCAGGTCTTTGCTATTGTAAACAGTGCTGCAATGAACATTCGTGTGCATGTGTCCTTATAGTAGAACGATTTGTAATCCTTTGGATATATACCCAGTAATGGGATTGCTGGGTCAAATGGAATTTCTATTTCTATGTCCTTGAGGAATCGCCACACTGTCTTCCACAATGGTTGAACTAATTTACACTCCCACCAACAGTGCAAAAGTGTTTCTATTTCTCCACATCCTCTCCAGCATCTGTTGTCTCCAGATTTTTTAATGATCGCCATTCTAACCGGCGTGAGATGGTATCTCAATGTTGTTTTGATTTGCATTTCTCTGATGACCAGTGATGATGAGCATTTTTTTCATATGTTTGTTGGCCTCATGTATGTCTTCTTTTGTAAAGTGTCTGTTCATATCCTTTGCCCACTTTTGAATGGGCTTGTTAGTTTTTTTCTTGTAAATCTGTTTTAGTTCTTTGTAAATTCTGGATATCAGCCCTTTGTCAGATGGGTAAACTGCAAAAATGTTTTCCCATTCTGTTGGTTGCCGATTCACTCTAATGACTGTTTATTTTGCTGTGCAGAAGCTGTGGAGTTTGACTAGGTCCCATTTGTCTATTTTGGCTTTTGTTGTCAATGCTTTTGGTGTTTTGGTCATGAAGTCCTTGCCTACACCTACGTCCTGAATGGTTTTGCCTAGATTTTCTTCTGGGGTTTTTATGGTGTTAGGTCTTATGTTTAAGTCTTTAATCCATCTGGAGTTAATTTTAGTGTAAGGTGTCAGGAAGGGGTCCAGTTTCTGCTTTCTGCACATGGCTAGCCAGCTTTCCCAACACCATTTATTGAACAGGGAATCCTTTCCCCATTGCTTGTTTTTGTCAGGCTTGTCAAAGATCAGATGGTTGTAGATATGTTGTGTTGCCTCCGAGACCTCTGTTCTGTTCCATTGGTCTATATCTCTGTTTTGGTACCAGTACCATGCTGTTTTGATTACTGTAGCCTTGTAGTATAGTTTGAAGTCTGGTAGTGTGATGCCTCCTGCTTTGTTCTTTTTGCTTAGAATTGACTTGGCTATGCTGGCTCTCTTTTAGTTCCATATGAAGTTTAAGGTGTTTTTTTCCAGTTCTGTGAAGACGGTCATTGGTAGCTTGATGGGGATAGCATTGAATCTGTAAATTACTTTGGGCAGTATGGCCATTTTCACGATATTGATTCTTCCTAGCCATGAACATGGAATGTTTCTCCATCTGTTTGTGTCCTCTCTTATTTCGTTGAGCAGTGGCTTGTAGTTCTCCTTGAAGAGGTCCTTTACGTTCCTTGCTAGTTGTATTCCTAGGTATTTTATTCTCTTTGTGGCAATTGTGAATGGAAGTTTGTTCTTGATTTGTCTCTCTTTAAGTCTGTTACTGGTGTATAGGAATGCATGTGATTTTTGCACATTGATTTTGTATCCTGAGACTTTGCTGAACTTGCTTATGAGTTTCAGGAGGTTTGGGGCTGAGACAATGGGGTCTTCTAGATATACAATCATGTCGTCTGCAAATAGAGACAATTTGACTTCCTCCTTTCCTATTTGAATGCCCTTTATTTCTTTTTCTTGCCTGATTGCCCTGGCTAGAACTTCTAATACTACATTGAATAGCAGTGGTGAGAGAGGGCATCCTTGTCTGGTGCCACATTTCAAGGGGAATGCTTCCAGTTTTTGCCCATTCAGTATGATATTGGCTGTTGGTTTGTCATAAATAGCTTTTATTATTTTGAGATACATTCCATCGATACCTAGCTTATTGAGGGTTCTTAGCATAAAGGGCTGTTGAATTTTGTCAAAGGCCTTCTCTGCATCAATAGAGATAATCATGTGGTTTTTGTCTTTGGTTCTGTTTATGTGGTGAATTACGTTTATAGACTTGTGTATGTTGAACCAGCCTTGCATCCCCAGGGTGAAGCCTACTTGATCATGGTGGATAAGCTTTTTGATGTGCTGTTGCAATCGGCTTGTCAGTGTTTTATTGAAGATTTTTGCATCTATGTTCATCTTGGATATTGGTCTGAAGTTTTCTTTTCTTGTTGAGTCTCTGCTGGGTTTTGGAATCAGGATGATGGTGGTCTCATAAAATGATTTGGGAAGAATTCCCTCTTTTTGTATTGTTTGGAATAGTTTCAGAAGGAATGGTACCAGCTCCTCTTTGTATGTCTGGTAGAATTCAGCTGTGAACCCATCTGGACCTGGGCTTTTTTTGGGTGGTAAGCTCTTAATTGTTGCCTCAACTTCAGACCTTGTTATGGGTCTGTTCAGGGTTTCGGCTTCTTCCTGGTTTAGGCTTGGCAGGAGGCAAGTGTCCAGGAATTTCTTCCAGGTTTATTAGTTTGTGTGCATAGAGTTGTTTGTAATAATCTCTGATGATGGTTTGAATTTCTGTGGAATCTGTGGTGATATCCCCTTTATCGTTTTAAACCTTTCACTTCTTAAAACCACAAAAAAAGACAACTCACTTCTACCCGCTAAATATATAAACATAAATAATAAACACAATAATAATAATAAATGTACATAACTGTGCAACAATGGACTTGTTTATGTCTCTGACCAGATTGTGAACCTGATGAGAGGAGAAGCTGGGACTGTATTTATCACTGATGGATGCCTAACTCCTAGCCTATGGTCTGTTTCATAACAGGGACCCAGTGAATATATGATTAATAGACAAGTGAAAGAAATGTTTCGGGGTAGTTCCTAAAAAGGGATATGGTTATACACTCAATGGAATAAAAGGTTCAGTAATAAACAAGGCTAATAAGATGGGGTCAAAACATGGAGAGCCTCTTTTTTCTTAATAACTTCATTCAGGTATAATTGACATACAACAAGTTCTACATGTTTAAAATGTACAATTTGAGAAGTTTTGACATCTGTATACACCTGTGAAATCATCACTCTATCAACATATAATAACCATATCTATTCTTCCAAAAACTTCCCCTTGTTTTTTGGCAATCTCCCTTTCCTACCTTTTTCCACTCCCTTCTCACTCCATCTCCAGGCATCCACTGATCTATTTTCTGTCACTATAGTTTGCATTTTCTAAAATTACATATAAAAGGAGTCATACAATAAGTACTGTTTTTGACTGGCTTCTTTCACTCAGGACAATTATTTTGAGATGCATCCACATTGGTGCATGTATCAATAATTAATTTCCTTTTATTGCTGAGTAGTATATACTATATGGATGTACCCCATTTGTTTATCCTTTCAACTGTTGCTGGACATTGGGATTGTTTTCAGTTTTGAGCTATATAAATGAAGACATAAACATTTGTATATAAAGGATTGTATGGGCAGCCACCTTATTTCTCTTGGGTAAGTGTCCAGGGGAAGACATAGTTGGGTCATGTGGTACTGATATGTTTAGCTTTTTAAGAAACTAACAAACGGTTTTCCAAAGTGGTTTTACAATTTTGTATTCCTATGAACAATGTAGGAGACCTCTGTTTGCTCCACATCTTCCTAATACTGGTGTGGTCATTGGTATTGCTATTGATAATCAGTGTCAGAATTTTAGCCATTCTGATAAGTGTGAAGTGGTGCCTTGCTGTGGTTTTGATTTGTATTTCCTAATGAATATTGATGTTGAAAACTTCCTCATATGCTTATTTTCCATCTGTATCCTTACTTCATGAGTATCTGTTCTAACCTTTTGCTTATTTTTAAGTGGGTTGTTTTTTACTGTTGAAATTAGAGGCTCTATAAATTCAGGACACAAGTTTTCAATCCAGGTTCTTGCATACTCATAAGAGTGACCAGCACTTACTTCATGCACATTGTCTCAATTCTTACAATTATGTGAGGCAGATCCTATAATATGACAGTCTTACAAATGAGAAACCTGAGATTTACAGAGATTAAGTAACTTGGTTAAGATTTTACAGCTAATAAGGGGTATAGCCAGAATTTGAACCCCAAAATCCATGCTTTTCTTCTGAATTCCAGAGAGCTGGAAAAATCAATTCTCACTAAAGCAAACTTTCCAAGAAAAAAAAGAAAAAAGAAAAGAAATATTTTTTACTGTTAGAGAACAGGATGTGTTCATAAAGGTATTTCTCTATAGAGTATCCTGTCTAAGATGTCTTTGAAGAAGATGTCTGTTAAGTCCCCATAACACATTTTGGAACAGAGAGTTCTACTGCAGAACAAAATAGATGGGTTAGGTTAATCATAGCTTGTCTGTGCCTAGCATCCTTCTTTTGTCTGAGTGTACCTGCGTGAACCAGCTACAAAATGTGAAGGGTATAATCTCAAGAGGAAACAAATGCCAGAAATTATAGTGAGGTCACTTTCAAATTTGTTGTGAGGGAACAAGAACTGACACCTTAATGTTTCCTGGTAAAGGTGACATTAGAAAGAACTCATTTTATAGACTTTCGGAATTACTTTCACTTTTCACTCAGTGTACCTTGTGATAGAAGTTCATTTATTTTACTTACCTTGTTATATCAAATCTTTAATGCGACATCTATTTCATGCCCATTTTTCTGATGACATTTTGTAAAGATACAGAATAACAGTAAATTTATGAGACATCATTTTCAGGAGTTATATTTTAAAATATTTAACTACCAATATGGCATGGCCACTGATCAATAATATCAAGCAACAGCCAATGTGCCATGCTGGTACATACCAGAAAAAAAACCAGTCTGACAAGAATTATTATCTTGTTATGATATTGTTTTTCAGTTTACAACACATTTTCACCTTAAGTATCTCATTTGAATCTCATAGCACTGACAGCTAGGCATGATTATCCCCACTTTACACATAAAAATGATCAGAAAGGTAAATTATTTTTTCCACTGCTTTTTGTAGCTAGTTAATAGTACAAATGGGAACTGAAATTAAGTCTTATGACTCATGATCCAATAATGTTCCACTATTCCCCACAGTCTCTGGCTCTAAGGAGCAAACAGTCCTGTTGGAATAATGTGTTCATACCTATGAAGAAAAGACAATACACTTATTGAAACAAATATATGGTAAACACATGAGCTTTAGATTCAGAGAAGGTTTAAAAATTTAAAGATAAGAAAGTTTGAAAATTGATTTTCCAAAACTGTTGGCAATTATTAAATATTCCTAGATTGAACAAGGATCCAGAGCTCCACCAGTTCTTGATCAAAAGCATCACTGGCATCCTCTCCCCAGATTCCAACCTTAATGCTGCTCACACTAGTCCAAGCCTACAAAGCCTTGCTTCTTAAAGTATGATCCTCACAGGGCATGGTGGCTCACACCTGTAATCCCAGGATTTTGGGAAACTGAGGCAGGTGGATCGCCTGAGGTTGGGAGTTGGGGACCAGCCTAACTAACATGGAGAGACCCCATGTCTACCAAAAAAACAAAAAAATAGCTAGGCATGGTAGTGCATGCCTGTAATCCTAGCTACTCAAGATACTGAGGCAGGAGAATCACTTGAACCGGGAGGCAGAGGTTTCAGTGAGCTGAGATCACACCATTGCACTCCCACCCGGACAACAAGAGTGAAACTCTGTCTCAAAAAAAAAAAAAAGGTACAAAAATAAAAATATGATCCTCAAACAAATATTATCAGCCTTACCTTGAAGCTTGTTAGAAATGCAGACTCTTAATCCCCCAACAAGACTGTGAATCTGAATTTGCACATCTTAGGAAGATTTTCAAATACATTAACGTTTGAGTAGTATTCCAGACTACCTATCATACCCAGATAAGTTTCACATCTCCAATGTGATCTCACAGCCATTATTAAACATCCCCCTCCCCAACTCTTCTACTGGATGTTCTGCAACTTATAGTTTACATTGGGAAGATTTCCTATATCTTTAAATGTGTGTGTGTGTGTGTTTTTTTTTAGCTTCTCTACCAGCTGTGTATTCATTGTAAAACTCGATTTCTTCCTGTAGAAACTGCTTCCATTGCTGGCCTTTCAAGCGAGAGCTGTTTTTCCTTTTACATCCCACATTGCACACAGAGCCTAAAGGTAAGACTAGGTACTCTCCATGCTCATTACAATCATTTATAGTCAATTATTGCCTCCTTTGTCCTTCATAATTCCTACCTTTTTTGAAACATATGCCATCAGGCTTTACCAGTATTCTCCTGCCTTGTGGCAGCTGTCTGCCACCCTCATTGCCTTCCTCAGCCACTGAAGACCTAAGTCTCAAATTCACCATCTTACTCCTCGCCCCTTCGTCACCACTACTCACCTCTCCACCCTCTCCACCCCCTCTGCTCTATATTCTGTCAGCATCTTGACTACTTCCACACCAATGCTGTGGTCTCCATCCAACTCCTTGACTATCTCCCCTTCAGGTTTCTACTTCACTCCGCCTCATTCACCCACTGCCATGGCCACCACTAGACCTTGTCATTACTAGTAACTTTATTGCCCCTTACATCTTTTTTTGAACATCTGCTCTTATTATTGCAACTCTGTTAACTTATCATCTGCCTTGCTGTCCTCTACAAATTCATCAGGACCTCCATCCCACTGGCCTCACCGTTTTTTGCTGTCCATTCATTACCTGTTTTGTGTCCTCAGTTCCTTTCTTACTCTTCTTAAATTTCATGGGTAATCTGTATAATCACTCTTTTTATATATTCTCAAATTGCTTGCTCTTTTTTCTCCTTTAGCCTAGCAGGCAAAACCCCAACTTTAGTCTAACTCAACTGTTCATCTATTTGCAACTGCACTCAAGCAGCTGAATGAGGCTGGAGAAAAATTCACTACAGATCTAACCTGCCTCTCTTCAAATTTTTGACTATCAAACTTGAATGGGTCTTAAGCACTATTCAGCAACTTTACTATATTTCCCTAACTAATTCACTCTTCCATCCTGCAATCACTGACAAGCTCTCCTTCTCCACATTCTTAGCTCTTGACTCACTTCTTATTTCATCAAGAAAATCAAAGCAACCAAAAGACAACCTGTGCATCTTAACAATACCAAATATCTCAAGCTGTCTGCTTCTTTACCCATAAACTTGGGTTTTTCACCTAGAAAAAGCCAAGCCTTTTATTTATTACTGGGTCTCATTGCTTCTCACCAACCCAAGACTTTACTCCTATAATCAACATTTCTTTCTCCTCATCTTCAATTTTCCCCTAAATATGAAATCATTACCAACAGCATGCAAATGTTATAATTTTACATATATATGTAAAATATTTAAAATATTTCCATTGGCCTCATGTCTCTCTCCAGCTACTTTATGTCTCTACTCATTTGCAGAAAAAGAAATCCATGTAATATTAGTATGTTTTCACTTCTTCATATTCTATTCACTTTTTATCCCACTTTGGGCAGGCTTTTCTCCCCACCACTATCTGAAAATCACTGTTATCAGGGTCACCAACAAATCCCATCTTGCTAAGTCCACTGTTAGTTCTCCACTCCAATCTGCACTCCCCACGTCCTCTCTTTCCGGTTCCTCTTCTGCCCCAGGAATTTTGCTGGATCCTATTCTCAGTTCACTAACAACTAACCTAAATTCTCAACTAACCTAAATAAAGCATGAATTACCACCAGGTTAGCATGATCTTATGGTAAAGAAATGCAAAGTGAATGATAGGCTCTTATAAAAACAACAAAAATAATAAAAAACAGACTACAAGGAATGTATTTGTAATATTATTTCAGGTATTATTGCAGAAACTTTATTTATTAGCTGTAGGGACATAAAGTAAGTCATGTCATTTCTCAGAGCCTCCATTACTCCGTCAGTAAAATGAGAAGGTTCAAGTTAAGAAAACTTCTAAGATGAGTTAGTTTAGAGTCTGAGACAGAAACTCTAAGAATTCTTTGCGAATAAGATGTATGATTAGTCAGTAGCTGAAACCAGAACCAGAAGTGTGTGAAGATTAAAAAACTGGCCATATTACTGGTGTGAGGGAGATACCATAATTCAATGATCTGTCAAATATGAGAGAAACTAGTAGCCACCAATCTGGCCTTATATCAGGGCCCTAGAAAGCATGGTCCAATCACAGTACTTGGTTGAAATATGCTTCCTTCCTGCTTCTCAGAGCATGAAATTTATTTAATAGGAAACAAGAGCTTTCATTTTACAGTTAAAGATAAGGCATATAACTCAGAGTCAGATAAGTAGGGGGAGGGAAATAGAGGGCACAGGAAAAAAGCTAGGATGTACGGGAAAGACATCTCAGCAGAGGTGAAGACTGCAAGGGCCAAAATTTCCTAAAAATGTCACCTACTTCATAGTTTTGCTACACAATCACTTTCTAGTTTCTGAGATGTAACTGAGAAAATCATAACCACCTTTATATAGTACTTTGTAATCAGCACTCAAGAGTTTTCAGATAATTCAGAAAAATTAAAATATCTATTATTTATCCTCTTATAATGCCAAATATTCATTAGTCTATTTGCTTTATCATTTCAGAGAAGAAAAGGATCTAAAAGAATACAGACAAAATATCAACTTCACAGATGATGACACAGAAGGTGAATCTACTGAACAGAGGTAATATAAACTGGAGCATCTTCATCTGCATTGGAATTCTCCAGTTTTTACTCAAGTAATGAAAGAGACACAAACAGTAAATAATACATATTGATTGGTTACCACGTGCCAGAGGTATGCTAAGTATTTACATGATTATTTCATTTCACCCTATCCACTTGAAAGCTTTTTACTCTTATTACACATCTCTCACAAATAAAGAAACACATATTTAAATGGTTAAGATCCCAAGTCACATCAGATTCAAATCCAGGCTTCTAATTTTGCAGGCTAGCCTCTTAGCCACAAGACCATACTTCTTCTGTCTTGCCACTGGATGCAGGGTAATGAACACTAAACACTAAATATATGTGAAACATTTTTGCTATCTTCAAAAACTGGCTTTAAATGCAGACCTTCCTGCCAAGGCTGAAATGTGTGTAATCTGGGATAAAGTAGGAAATTTAAAGGCGCCATGGTGGGAAAATTCTGGCAGACCTACAAAACATAGCATATGGAGAACAGCACGAGGATATAACACAGCTCGCTTCTGTTTTCACCAGCACTACTGGCTCCCCAGCTACTCCGGAAAGCACCCAGCACAGCAAGGCCATTGAATGTGGCAAGACATTTTGAAGCTTGGTTTCCCCGTAGGGATTGTAAGTTTTATAGCATGAATATATAACTAATGGGACTTGTTTTTTAATGATTGTACCTACACATTAATCCAGATGAACCTTACTATTTTAGAATTGGCTCTTTTATGATGCTGCCCAGGTTAATTGACATAAGATAAACAAGCAGTATAAGTTAGATAATATTCTAGGTGGAAAACATCTTTATGGCTCATCAGTTTCAAACTCTCCATTACAAAGATGGGAGAAACTGAGGTTCAAAAATAGCATCTAACTTTATCCAGGATCACATTTTAAGCTAGAGGCATATCTAAGTCTAGAACTCAGATTTCCTGACTTTAATCTATTGCTCTTATCACTATAAATGTTAGTTTAGTAAGTTGTACGTACCAAGTTGAACATATAGCTCAAGCAGGCAGAGGGAAAATGTAAAAGGAAAGACAATGAAGAAGAAGCATGTCTGATGAAGACCAGGAAGTGATAATCACAGAAGGAAAGAGTCTTCTCTATTTGAAGTTAAGAGGGTAAGTAACATAGCTACAGTTATTGAACATTTTCACCTATGATGAGCTAAAATGTTAAGAATGAGTGACTTATTTATTCATTTGTTCATTTAGCAAATTTTACTGAGTGCTTACTAGGTGTCAATAATTGTGCTGAGTGCTAGAGATACAGCCATAAATAAAATAGATCTAGTCCTTATTTTTATAATGTTTTATATCCCAAAAGGATAGACAGGCCAAATAAAATAAGTCATGTAAACACAAAAGAAAAAAAATTCATCAAAAAGCACAATCAGCTTAACAGCACTCATCAGAGGAAACAGGAAATAATACAGTGCATTGCTTTAGGTAAAGAGTTCAGGGGAACGTCTGTAAGCAAGAGGCACTTAAGCTAAGAACTGAAATACAAAAAATAGACAGTTTCACAAAACCACAGGTCAAAGAACATTACAGGCTGAAGGAGCTGCATCTGCAATGACCAGGAGGCAGGGGGAAAAAAAAAGCAGGTCAGAGCAATGGAACAGCTCCTCTGTTGCTGACATGCACTGGTTAAGGGAGATGACGGCAAAAAATGAGGTTGGAGAAATGGGCAGGTGGTCCCACACCCCTCTCAAATGGGGGATTTTAAGTGGGGGATCAACCTCATTCTTTTGTATTTTTTGAAGATCACTTTTTCAAGTTCAGTTGGACTAGATTGAACTTGAAACTCAGCTAGGACCAAAACATAGGTATCCCAATTATGTGCATAGTGATCTTGAACAAGTCTGTTTTCTCTTCCATGTTTACCTGATAATGGGAATGTCAAGTGAGTTGGTGAATATAAAATCCTTTGAAGGAACAATCAAAGCTAAACTGAGGGTAGGGAGGACACATCCTATATCTTTCCCTACATAAATGGATGCTCATTGAAGACTGGAAAGATGACAGCTTTTTACCCAGTTCTCTGGCAGTACTCAATATCTTCTGTACAACAATTCTGACAAGACATGCAATTCTGACCCACACAACAGAAAGCTGACATTGAGAGAGTTTAAAATGATTTCTCCATCAATAGGTAGTCAGCATTTGTTTCTAAGACTCTTGATCTATCCCAACTCTCATGATAACTCTTATTAAGCCTCTTCTCAAGCAGGAAGCTCTTAAGATCTTCAGCCTTGACAGCTGTTTAAAATAAGTAGCACAAAGACCCAAACTAACCTTTCTATTAAGAAAAAGATAAACATTTCAACCACATTCACCACTGTTCCTGGGGACCCATATGGCTTAGTTTAATTGTAAGTAATGCAGTACTCCAAAACATTCTGATATCCTTAGGATGTGAAGTTATCAAAGACTCATTGTAAATAGCACTTGAGTTCTAGAAGGAAAAGACAGAAATGTATCAAATGATGCCCCATGCTAATGGATTTTAAAGACTAAGAAACAAAGGTAAGAGAGTAACAGGTCCTGCTGTCAGCTTCACTGGGATATCTGCTGACAAGCCAGCTCTGAACACTAATACTGTTCATCTCCTCAAAACTTTAGGTCCATCAGCAACACCTTCTAGAGTGAGCCATGCTTCATTAGGAGGCTGGGGTCAGTGGCTTTAAATGACTAAGTCAAGACTAACATTTGGGGTAGGAAAGGGGGTCTGTAGATTTAGACACCTCCATTAATTTTCTTCCCATTGGAGAAGAAAAGATGGGTTCTCTGAAAGCCTTTGATTAGAAAAGGAGAAATTAGTAGAAGAGCTTGTCAGACAAAGAGATAGAAAAAAAAAAGCCTCCTCATTTCAGCTAAACCAACTTGCCTCTTGGTTGCTGGGTCCCTTAAAGGCACTATTCTATCTCTAGGCCTTGTTTCCTCATCTCTAAGAGAAAAATTCAGCTTAGATTGTGTCTAAGGGTATTCTGTTCTAATACAAGTAGTTCCCAATTAATGATGACTCAACATAAAATATTTTGACTTTATGATGGGGCAAAAATGATGTAAATTTAGTAGAAACCATAACCCTATTGTAAGTTGAGAAACAGCTGTAGTTTGTGATTTTATATGCAAACACTCAAGGTCTTATATACTTAAATAGTATACTTGTATACTTATATACTATAGGCCATGAATCTGAGCTTCCCTAAAGGTAGTAAAGTGTTTACAAGAAGCCATCTATACATTTCCCAGTTCTATGTGTTACCAGTGGTTCTCATTTGTGATACTTGGAGTACAGCCCATAGCTGTGCAATAGAAAATAACAAACAAGATTGTCAACTCTTCCAGGAACTGGGGTACGTATTTGCTAACCTAGGGATCTTCATCAATATGTTCATGAAAAACAGGCTAATTATAGTAAAATGAAATAGCCATGTGAGAACCTAAATCCATTCCATTTGCTGCTAAAGATTCATCTCCATTAACTCTAATATGCTTCATTGAAGCATATACATTAGGAATACTGGAAAAAGGTTTATAACTCCTGTTGCGAACTCCTGACCACTCTACTGCCCCTAAGAGTAAGTTCAGAATATTGGTCTGTGTTCAGGCCTATATTCCAGCATCACCATAGCAACATTTTTGCATTAGTAAAGTATGAGATGGTAATCAAAACAACTGCTGTATAATGAGTTGGGCATAAGCCAAGGGAGAGCTTCCAAAGGGTAAAGGGGAAGGAATAAATGCTTGCATCGTGGCCTTATCAGAAGGATTTCCTTAAGAGACAGAAATGTATTATATGCGCTTATCAATGCAGTATTAATATGTTGACATATATTCTTAGGTCAAGACTTCAAAAGTTGAATGTTAAAGACATGTTAATTGCTGATTTGTGACAGTCTCATGAGGCTTGGCCCCTGTGGTCTACTATAAATTGCATCTTGATCATCCACATATGCATTTTCTATGATTTTAAGTGTGCCAGTATATGGGAACTCATTTGGTGTTGTGTGGATCTCTGACTGGGAGCTTTATTTTTCTTTAGAGTTCAAGTTTGTCCCTTCTCAACTTGAAGAAAATAAATAAGAAGGAATGAAAGAGCTGAAACTCTTTTGGGAGTAGAGAGATGCTATCAGCTGGGGAAACTCAATGACATTACTTCATCTCTTTATTCCCACCATGCAGCGTAAAGCCTTGTACTTGATAATACTTGTACTCCCACTGGCCAAAATGTATTGGATGGATGGATGAATGAATGGACAAATGAGTAGACAATAAGTAAAGTTTCCTCTTGCTGCCTCTCCTATTGTGTCCTTATGTCCCAGTTCCAGCAAATACATAGTATCTGATTGCTCTGTGCCTGACTCCTCTGGCTGGGCAATTTGCCTGGTGCAGCAGGATTCTAGGACTGAGATGCAGCCATTATACTAACATAACTAGAGTCTTGCCACTGTAGCTCTCTGCTGACTGATTTCCTTATTGCTGCGTTCCTGCCTGTACTACACAAATCACTGCTCCAGGATTTCTATGCTTGCTACTCCTTCCCCGAACCCTAACACCAACTACTTGATGGCACTTCAACTTGCTGCTATCTTCTTCCCGCAGTATATTCTACCTGCTGGACTGGAATTTTTCAAAGCTCCTTCATAGTTTCTGTTTATATCTAATAGGCATAATCCCATCTAGTCACTTCAGAAGCTGCACATCTAAAACTGCTACCCAGACTTCTGGCAGAAGAAAGAGCTTCCACATCTCCTGATGTTCTCTATCTGGGATCCATTCTGTATGAAGAAGCTTGGCATGTTTATTTTGCGTACTCTCCCTGAATTGCCAGTGCTATCTAAGACAAATCAATACTGCTACTCGCTAAACTGAAACACTATAAACTGAATTTTTTAAAAATCCTATAAGACATACCTGGATTTCCACTGCAGTTCTGCCAACTATTATCTCTGTAAGGTTGGGTTACAAAGACTCCATGCATTACTTTCTTTATGTGAAAAAAAAAAAAAAAGGAATGTCAGTAATAGGAATAACTTGAAGAATAACACATAAAGTGCTTAGAAGTGACAGTCACTCTCAGACAAAAAGAACTTTGGCTAACAACTAAACAATCACCTATACCACCCACTCCTCCTGCTCATTGCTGTCACAAGTGACATCCCAGATACGTTTTGCTTCTTCAAAGATTTTGGAACCTGGTTTAGAGCATTCATCTCTTCTAAGTCCATTGTCAGGCTGGGTACTTCACTTCCACATGTATAATTTATTCAGCACCCTGACCTTTCTATTTCATGGCCATCTTCTCTCTAGTGACAATCTCCACTTCATCTGTGTCACCCTGTGCTATACCATACCCTAGACCTTTAGCCATAACTACTTTACTTCCAAAATCACCTATATGTACATCTCATTGAGATCATAATCTTCTATTCTTCCAGCTTGCTTCTTCAATTATTCTTATTGTAACTACCAGTTTATTAATCCTTCATTTCTCCCCTTTTTTCTATTTTCTTAATCTCCATAATTATTTAAAACACCCTCAATGGAACTCAAACTCCATGTTTCTCTATTGCTGTTCTTTAATTTTTTTTATTATGCTTTTCAAGCAAATCTGTATCTCTATTTGTAAAACTTTGTCTACTGTCCCTATGACTATAATCAAGCAGTCAAATATGACTGGATGAAATCACAGTATTAGGAAGAGTACTTGAATAACAAATTCATGCTTTTAAGAGACACCAGTTATCTTGTGGAGCCAAAGCATCCACAAGATCATCACTCACCACTCTCCTCACTAACAGGTAGGCTCCTCAAGAGTAGGGAGTCCATGTTATTCACTATATATCCCAAGGGCCAGAACAGTGGACACTCACCAAATGTGTGTTGCCTGAATGTTTGACCAGCCTAAAGTGGGCCTTCATTGTCCCCAACAAACTTAAAGCTTTTCCCCATGAACTCAGTTACTTCTTCACTGATATGACTAACTGACTGTTTCCCATTTGCTGATATGATTAAGTCCTTTCTTCCTGGCCACTTACCTTTCTCTTATCCTATGCCCCTAGAGGGGAAAGACCAGCCCAAAGAGGACCTTTATTGTCACCAATAAACTTAAAGGTTTACCCATTAACTCAGTTTCCCATTTGCTGATATGACTAACTGACAGTTTCCCACTTGCTGATATTACAAACTGCTCACACACTTCCCTGGCCCCTTACATTTCTTTCACCCTAAGCCCCTCTCCCTGTCACCTCTTTGATAACTCTCAGCAGAAGCCCTTGCCTTGTACTTCACAAGGCAACCTAGGTCACCTTCTTGTCTGTTCTCTTTCCCTAGGCAACTCACCCACACTGACAGTTTTATCTCTTACAAGCAAGGTCTCAAGCATTACAATCTCTGGTTTAGGCCTCCCCTCTGAATTCCAGGCCTTTTTATCTAACCTCCCCTGGATTATCACACTGGCTATCACAAAAGTATATCCAAGCCAGCATGTCCAAAATTAAACTCATGGTCTTTTGCTCTAAGCTCAGACACTTTTAATGTTCTTTATCAATGAGAATGAGCCCACCATCCATTTAATTATACCAGTCATAACCTAGCAATCATAATTAACACTCTTTTCTATACCCTCCATATCTAATCCACCACCACATTTGTCTGTTTTACCTTCCTGAATTTCTCCTAGATCTGCTCACTTCTTTTTCCTCCACTCTATAACCCTAGTTTAAGCCCCTCTTGTTTCTCATATATTCCTACAGTTGGCTCCAGATACAGCTCAGATCCACTCCTAACCCCTCTAGCGTGTTCATACTGCAGCTGGAGGTATCATTTCAAAATGTAAACCTGGTCATATCCCTCCCATGTTATGATCCAATAGCTTTACATTGCTTTTAGGCTAAACACCAGAAATCTTAAAGTGACCCATAACATCCCGCATGGTTATAGCCCACTCTCCACGCACTTTCCATACCTAGCTCCCATTTGCTGTCCACACTAAACCAACTTTACCCTTCATTCGATTTCTCAAATGAATCATGCTTGTGCTAGAACTGCACCTCTTCATACTGAAGTCTTTGCCTAAAATTTTCTCCCTAGGCTCTCTTCATCTGGTTAGCTCCTGTATATCTTCTAATATCACCACAGTCATGACTTACTCAATCATCTTCTCTGCCCTGCCAGATAAGGCCAAGTCTCCACGTTACATGTTCCCTGTGACTTCACGCATTTCTCTTTCATCATAGTTATTCCAATTATAATCATGCAAGCATAAATTATAATTATATTTTAAGTTTAATTGTACATCAATTTAAGAGTTTATTTGATTAAATTAGTGTCCTGTCAGTAGGTTCTAAACTCCATGGGGGCAGAATTGTACCAAGCACAGTTTCTAACAAATACCTTAACTATTAATAAATGAAAAAGTGCTCAACATATGGTGATAGTGATAGTACTAATAGTAATTGTAATTGTAATACTAGACTAATAACATACTTTCTTTATAAACAAGCAAATCTAGGGAAAGAGAATACTCTCAACACACACCCAGCTATCTTTTCTTATGTAGTAAACCATAACCATGTTCCCATTTTTCTGCATCCTAAACATCCTCAGGACTCAGTATGGCAGGTCAAAGAGAAATATGGCGACAAAGATATAAAGATGTAAACATCACAGGTCAGGTAGTGGATCTCTGTAGTTACTTGCTGTCCTCCCTTTTTCCAGTAGAGACCCAGTCCTTGTCTGCCAATCACAATATTAGGCAAGAAATCTAAGCTAAGATAACTCTGTTCTTTCCTTGAGGAATTTAACCCTTAAGCAGAAATCCAAAGGGAGAGAATACAGAGTTCAGTCCCAGACAACAGTGTAGTATCCCAAAGATGCTGCTGCTCACAAGTGTCCCTGCTTCACTCTCAGAGCTACCCTGGTTTCTTTCCCACCGAAGGCTGGGCTGTCATCTCATCCTTTAATTCTGTGAATTCCCAAGTATTCTACAATTAAATCAGTTGTAGTTTTTAATTTGTTTCTACAATATTATTAAAGCTTTCCATTGAAGAAAATTAACTGATGTAATCCGTAAAATAAAATTCATATAGAACAGATTTTATCTCATGCCAAAAATATATCTTCTTTCCAAGTTTTCATAAAACATTTATAAAAATTGATATCAGAGCAGAGAAGAATTTCAATAATTTTAAAAAGCAGAAATTATACAATCAACATTTTCAAATAAATGACATTAAAAACTCTTAAACTTAATCATGACAATTTATGACAGACACATAACTTGCCTTCAATGAAAATTTCATTAAAGAAAAAAGTATCTCTCTCTCTCTCTCTCTCATTATTTTTAAATATTTTAATCTGCTTGTTGAATGCCTTCTAGATACCAGTGTATTAGCCATTGATCAAACATTTTCATTAGTAGATTAGCCTCCTTGAACTCTTAGTGCAGGAAAATAGCACTTATTTAATGCTTATTATATACTGCGCCCTGCATTAAACTATTTATATTCATTTTGCCATTTAATCCTGACAACAATCCTAATGAGTTATAAATTATTAACAACATTTTACTGATGAGACAATCAATGCTTAGATACAGAATGTAACTTGTCCAAGGTCATATAGTTTCAGACAGCAAACTTAAACCTTGGTCTGCCTGACTACAGAGTTCAAGTTTTTCTCACTACCTTGTTGACTAATTTAGTGTTCTTACTAAAAAACAAAAACTATGACAAAAACAGCAAACCACAAGAATAGAAAAAAACTATGAGACCTAATTATCACAAATTAGATCTTAATGTCACACAGGAAGCCATACTGCTCTCTTCCTGTCTGTTTTTCCTCCTCTTTCCTTCATGTGTAAACCCATCCACTCATTGTAGCTTGACTCCATAGTCCTTGAGCTTTTTATGTTGTAGCTCTATGCTAGCCATGGGAGTAGAGCAGTGAACAAGTTAGGTAGTGCCGTGTCTTTACAAATTGTACCATGCTCATTGGAAAGACTGACAATTTGAATAAGAAAATACAAAAATATCCAGAAGCTACAAGCATTTTTTCAAAGTATTATTGCAATTCAAAACAACCCTTTGAGTAGGTAAAATAAAAATAATTGATGTTTTTTAAATCTATATGACATAGAAGCAAATACACATTATATCACATATAGGCCCCTTTGGTGGTAGAACTGGGATTTAGATATAGGCAGGCTCTCTTACTGCTGAGATCAAGATTTTCATCCATTGCGCTTCCTCATTTTCTCCTGTAGTCTCAATCATAATCCTAGATTCTTTATTGAAATAACCGATGGGTCGGGCGTGGTGGCTCACGCCTGTAATCCCATCACTTTGGGAGGCTAAGGCTGGTGGATTCACCTGAGGTCAGTAGTTCGAGACCAGCCTGGCCAACATGGTGAAACACTGTCTCTAGCACAAATACAAAAATTAACTGGGCGTGGTGGCAGAAGCCTGTAATCACAGTTACTTGGAAGGCTGAGGCAGGAGAATTGCTTGAGCCCGGGAGGCAGAGGTTGCAGTGAGCCGAGATGGAGCCACTGCACTCCAGCCTGGGTGATAGAGCTAGACTCCATCTCAGAACAACAACAACCACCACCACCACCACCAAGAAATAAACTATGACGAGTCATCTCAAAAGTCTGAGGAGAACTTATGTAAAGCATATACCTGTTGGCATTCTTAGTTTACATTCCTTCTGACTTACTAGTTTATATTCCTTCTGATTCTTAGTTTATATTCCTTTTGACTTTAGCTCCTATTCATGTTACTCTTCACAGCCTGTTCTGCTACCTCTGGAAAGACTCCTTCTGCAGTATTATATTATATTTCTCCCTCACCTTGCTTTTGCTGTTTGGCCCTAAGGGCAGCCACCAGATCAATTTAAAAAGCAGGTTGTTTAACTTCAGCTCTGTGTGTGTGAGTGTGTGTGTGTGTGTGTGTGTATGTATGTGAGACAGATTGAGAAAGAGAGAGGGAGGAAGGAGAGAAAGAAAGGAGAGAAAGACAAGAGACAGAGATAGAGACAGAAACAGTGAACCAGGGAGAGAATGAACCAACCTAGGCAGAAATTATGATAAGAAAAAGTCATCAGTTTTTATTTTAACCTGGGACAAGTCACTGTCCTCTGACCCTTCAGTTTATAAAATAAAGTTGCAAATTAGATGATTCCTGAGTTTCTTCCAGCTCTGAAAGTCAGCAGCTCAAAGTTGATCCTGTATTAAACAACACCTATTTCTTCCTGTATCACCTCATGTACTTTTGAGAACTTGATACAGAAATGACTGGAGTAGTTTAAAAAACCCTAAAAGCCTTGCCAGCTCAGAAGGATCTGCTCCCTTGACATCATGCCCCAAGTTCTCTGCTTTGGGGATCATGCCTAGACTCACAGGATCTTACCAGTTCAGAAAGAACTATTGAGGTCATCTAATCCAGCAGTCCTCACACTTTCATGTGCAAACAAATGTCCTGAGAGCCTTGTAGAAATGTGAACTCTGATTCATGAGGTTGAGCTGGGCATAACATTCTGCAAGTCTAACAGGCTCCCACATGATGCTGATGCTGTTGGTCTGCAGAGGACACTTGAGTAGTGAGACAGGCATTCATCTTTGTCTGGTTGGTAATCCTTTCCAGCATCCCTGAACAGTCTCCACTCTCTCTGAAATATTTTCCCTTCAAGAGTTCAAGCAATTCTCCTGTCTCAGCCTCTCAAGTAGCTGGGACTACAGGCTGCACCACCATGCCCAGCTAATTTGGGTATTTTTACAATAGTAGAGACAAGATTTCACCATGTTGGCCAGGCTGTTCTCGACCTCCTGACCTCAAATGATCCGCTCACCTTGGCTTCTTAAGGTGCTGGGATTACAGGTGTGAGCTACTGTGCCCGGACTGGAATGGTATCTTTTTAATTCTGTTTCCTATGGTGTTGTCAAAAATCTAGTTTTCTATTTATTTATTATTTACTCAGGACAATTTATGTGAAAAGGTATTTGAAATAACAAAAATAAAAATTGACCCTGAAACATTAAATAATCATCAACTTTAAACCAAATTAAGATGACAATGTTGTGCCTCAAAAAGGAAAGATTGTTGAGGCTCAGCACTGTTAAGGGTTTAAGGGTCTGTGTACTCTCAGTCCTTTTGGTAAAACTGTAAATCTGAATAGTCCTTTTAGGAGAACTGAAATGTGAAAGATGAATTTAACTTTTGTAATATCTCTAACACATGCTTTTAAATAAATCATTGGTAGCTTTAAAAGAAGTGTTAAAAAGAAGTACAGCTCTCCCTCTATATCCAGAGATTCCACATCATTGATTTCAACCAACTATAGACTTTAAATATTCTGAAAAAAATCACAATGGAAAATAACACAAATTAAAAAAACAACTCATTATAACAACAATTTACATAGCATTTACATTGTGTTAGGTATTATATGTGATCTAGAGATTATGTAAAATATATAAGATAATGTGCATATATTATATGCAAATATTATACCATTTTATATAAGGGACTTGAGCATGCACAAATTTTGGTATCCACTAGGGTCCTGGAACCAATCCCCTACAGATAACAAGGACAACTATATATTATGATTAGTTTTCTTAATCCTACCTTTTTGACTCAAGAATTCTATTTCAATGAATATGTTACTGAAAATATTTTCATCCCAGTCAATTTTTCTCCTTTATCTCAAATTTGGTAAGGTATCTATTACTACTATAATACTTATCAAGCACTTACTGTCTGCCAGGTACATATATTAATTTGTAATGACCTCAAAGTAGATATTGTTATTGCCCCATTTTTTTAAATCCTTAAGTTTGGGAGTACATGTGCAGGTTTGTTATTTAGGTAAACTAGTGTCATAGGGGTTTGTTGTACAGATTATTTCATTACCCAGGTACTAAGCATATTTATGTTTTCTGTTCTCTCTCTTCTCCCACCTTCCACCTTCAAGAAGTGCCCAGTGTCTGTTGTTTCCTTCTCTGTATCCATGAGTTCCCATTGTTCAGCTCCCACTTAAAAGTGAAAGCATGTGGTGTTTGGTTTTCTGTGTTAGTTTGCTAAGGATAATATCCTCTAGCTCCATCCGTGCTCCTGCATAGAACATGATTTCATTCTGTTTTCTGTCTGCATAATATTCCATGGTATATTTGTACCACATTTTTAAATCCAATCTGTCATTGATAGCATTTAGGTTGATTCCATGTCTTTGCTATTGTGAATAGCTGCAATGAATATTTGAATGCATGTATGATTTATAGTTCACTGGGCATATACCCACTAATAAAATTGCTGGGTCAAATTGTAGTTTCTGTTTTCAGCTCTTTGAGGAACTGCCACCCTGTTTTCCACAATGGTTGAAATAATTTACACTTCCACTAACAGTGTATATGTATTCCCTTGTCTCTGCAACCTCACCAGTATTTGTTATTTTTTGACTTTTTAATAGCTATTCTGACTGGTATGAGATAATATTTCATTGTGATTTTGATTTGCATTTCTCTAATGATTAGTGATGTTGAGCTTTTTTTATGATTGTTGGCTATGTGTATGTCTGCTTTTGAAAAATGTCTTTTCATGTCTCTTGCCTACTTTTTAATGAAGTTTTTTTTTCTTGTAAATTTAATTTTCTCATAGATGCTAGATATTAGACTTTTGTCAGATGCATAGTTTACAAATATTTTCTCCCATTCTGCAGTTTATCTGTTCACGCTGTTGATAGCTTCTTTTGCTGTATAGAAGCTCTTTAAATTAAATAGACTCCACTTGCCAATTGTTGCTTTCTTTGCGATTGCTTTCAGTGTCTTTGTCATGAAATGTGTCTATGTCCAGAATGGTATTACCTAGGTTGTCTTCCAGGGTTTTTATAGTTTTGCATTTTACTTTTAATTCTTCAATCAATCATGAGTTGATTTTTTTATATGATATTAGAAAGTTTCAATTTTCTGCATATGGCTAAGACAGTTAACCCAGCACCATTGATTGAATAGGGAGACTTTTTCCAATTGTTTGTTTTTGTCAGCTTTGTCAAAGATCAGATGGTTGTTGTTGTGCAGCCTTATTTCTGGGCTGTCTGTTCTGTTTCATTGGTTTATCTGACTGTTTTTGTACTAGTACCATACTGTTTTGGTTACTGTGGCCTTGTAGTATAGTTTGAAGTCAGGTAACATGATGTCTCCATTTTTGCTCTTTTTGCTCAAGATTGCCTTGGCTATTTGGGCTCTTTTTGATTCCATGTGAATTTTAAAATAGCTTTTTTTAGTTCTGTGAAGAATATCATTGGTAGTTTTATAGGAATAGCACTGAATCTGTAAATTGCTTTGGACAGTATGGCCATTTTAATGATATTGATTCTTCCTACACATGAGCACAGAAGTTTTTCCCATTTATTTGTGTCATCTCTGATTTCTTTGAGCAGTGCTTTGTAATTTTCATTATAGAGATCTTTCACCTCCCTAAATAGCTGAATTCCTAGGTATTTTATTCTTTTTGTGGCAATTGTGAACGTGATTGCATTCATGATTTGGCTCTCGGGTTGGCTGCTGTTGGTGTTTAGAAATGCTAGTGATTTTTGTACATTTATTTTGTATCCTGAAACTTTGCTGAAATTGTTTATCAGCTGAAGGTTTCTCCAATTTTTACAGGGGTAGAAGTAGTGACTCAGAAAGGTTAAGTATCTGCTCAAGGTCACACAGCTGGTAAGTACAAGGCCTAGACATTTTGCAGTCCTGCTGCCTTTATTTTATATTTCTATCTCCTCCCACCATCTCTACTGTCACTATCTAAGCCCAAGTGACTGTTATCCCTTATTTAGAGCAGTGAAATAGCCTGTATCTCTTCCTCTTTCCCACCTCCCTTCATTTTCTCCCTGCAGCCAAGAGGAATCTTTTTGAAAGTCACGTCTTTCCCCTGCTTAAAATGTTTCATTGGATTCTTTAATAGCAAATTGAAACAAAAGCAAAGCCTTTGGTGTGGCCTACAAGTCTCTGCATGGTCCTTATCTCACAGCATGCTCACAGGCTCTGTTGTTACCAATGCAGGGTGTCCAGGTTCTTGGCATCCTGAACAGAGAATTGAACAAAATGCATAAACAAAGCAAGGAAAGAATGAAGCAACAAAAGCAGAGATTTATTGAAACAAAAGTATATGCTATAAGGTGGGAGCCCAACTAAGCATAGGTGTTTAAGATCCCAGTTACAGAATTTTCTGGGGCATAAATACCCTCTAGAGGTTTCCGGTTAGTTACCTGGTGTATACCCTATGTAAATTAAGTAGCGGCTCACACTCAGTCTGACTGGTTGTGGAAAGTGACCAATCAGAGGCTGAAGAGAAATAAATTTACACCTTACGCAAAAGTCTGATTGGTTATGGAAAGTGACCATTCAGAGGGTGAAGTCACAAAGTTATACTCCTCTGCAAATGAAGACCTGGTCCAAGACCAGCCTGACTGGTTGCAGGAGGAGACCAATCAGAAGTACTTTCCGTTTTTCATCTGCCACACAGAAAATGGGGAGTTGCAAAGGGAGTATCCTCTGGTCCTTTTGTTACTTGTGCGTTGAAAGTTGGGTTTTCCTTTTGACTTAGCTCTAAGAAGTCAGCATGAATCAGCCTTAGGTACCCTGACTCCAAACCCTATTCTCCTGGGTTTGGAGTCAGGGAACCTAAGGTTGATTCATGCTGAATCAGTGGCCTCCACATCTCCTCCTCATGGGTACCAAGCTTTCTTCCCTCCCTGGACATTTGCACACACTCTTTGCTTTGCCTAGAATGCTATTCCAGCCTTCACCTCCAATAATTCACGTTGTGAGTTTCTACTCTCTGATCTCTGCTTTAGATCACATCTCATAGCATTCCTAATAAAGTACCTCTCTTGTGTGACCCTGCTATAATTTTACATTATTATTTGATTAGTTGATTAGTCTGTCTCTCTAACTAAGTCATTAATATTCCCTATTTTCATTTAAAATACCTTTCACCATGCTTGGCACACTGGTGTTATCTACAGGTAACCTTATTAGATAAATAATACTAATATAGAAAATTGTTACTTAATTTATCCTGTGAGCTAATTTACACCAGAACAATCTGTGTACATTTATAATCTGTACTGGTAAAATAAATACTTTGGTATAAAAGTACTTCGACAAGTTCTATTAACTTGAGTGCATAAAATTTTATTTTGTAATTTAAATGGAAAAGTCCCTTACATTGTGAATCCCAGAACTGAGTACATGTCGGCTATAGACTGACCCTTGGGTGAATATATTGTATCTATAGGAATACTTGCATGGCTCAGTAATTTATGTGAAAATAGCATAGTTTTTGTTACATGGTGATTCTGAGCCATATTTCACTGCAAAGGCTCTGCACTCAGACACCAGGAGGTCAGGGCCTGTACAAGTCCTGTGGCACTGACGATAATTAACTGTGTGAGTTCGTGAAGCATGTAACCTTTCTAAATCTTGGATTTTCTCATCTATAAAATGTGGGTCATAAAAATATCTACTTTTGGGGTTGTTGCAAGGATTAAATTGGAGAAGTCAAACAAAGCACTTAGCTCAGTGCCAGTCAATCATGGAAGTTGGCACTGTTGATGATGATTTTCCCTCACAGAGAAGAGATGCTTAAAGAAATGGTAAGATTTTAAGCACTTCTGGGGCAAGAAGTTTTAGACAATGGAAGCTTTTTTCTCCTTTTAAATCATGCCACTAGTGAGGAGCTGACTTTACTGAGTCACGTTCTGATCTACAGAGCAAACTGTATATTCTAGATATAACTCAGGTACCCACTTTCATAAAGAAATAATTACCAAAGCCTCCATCTGCTAGTGTTTTAAGCACCCTTAGTCATTCTGTTTTCAATCAATAAAAGACATTGAAATCGGAGCTGAAACTGACTCTATTTCCATCAAAGAGTTCAGAAAGAAATCAATAGCCCCATGATTCTCATTCTGGACATGTGACATCTCTTGCCACAGAAGTTCCCTCTGACTTTCTGGGATACTGTGAACCCACAGATATAGCTATAATAGTTAATCTAAACCAAGGACCTTTCCTTTGTCTTCTGTAAATCTGCTAGAGTGCAGACCCATTTGGCTTCATTTAAAAAACACGAGCTTGATCATCAGGGTGGAAGAATTACTGTTATTAGCCAAATGCCACTGATAGTATGGAACATAAAAGGGACCTTAGCTTTCATGAAAAATACTCTCAATTTAGTGATAAGGAAAAACAGTTTTAAAACTGGGCAAAAAACACAAATAGACATTTCTCCAAAGAAGACATACAAATGGCCAATAGATGTATTAAAAGATCCTCAATGCCAGTGTGTATTTGTTCAAACTTGAGCAAATAGTCTTGTTGTGGTGCAAAATAGAACTGAAGATAACTCCCCTTGTTCTAGACACTCTGTTCTCATTGTTGTTATCCAAGGTCACGTGAGCGTAATCCCTGGGGTGCCAATGCTAAAGAGAGCTGGAATGTTATACCTCTGAACCAAAGTTCTGTTCCTACTAACAGAATTTTCTGGAAAATGTGTTCACATTGTTAGTATCTATAAAATAAACACTTTCTTATAAGATGATGATGATTTGTCTAATTATTCCTTTAACAAATGCAGTTGCTTTATGTCCTATCTAATTGTTACAAGGCCTCTTTATTTATACTCCATTTACTCAGTAAATCCTCATTGCCAAGAATGATACTAGATGCTAAAGCACAAGGATAAGTTCCTCAGAAAGATGGAATTGAGAAGCTAACACCCGCATGGTCACATATTCCTAGTTTTTTTTACTCTGCTTCAGGTGGTGGAATTAACCATATTATCCCAGATGAAGAGAGTGTAATACAAAACTTTCCCTTCCCAACCACAATTGACACAGGGGAAAAAAACTCTTTGCTGTTTAAGGTCACTGAGAGTTTGGGGTTGTTACCGCAGAAAAATCTAGTCCAAGTTACTGACTCAAAACTGGGTTATTAAGTGGAGCACTGCTATAAACTTTAAAGAGTATGGCATTTGTCTAGGAGTGAGATAATGAGCATGAAAAGAGTAGCATTAGAAGCTGGAAGTATCCATGTAGGGAACCAATAACTTGCCCTTTTAGTTTATAGGTCTCTGGAATGAGAGGAGCCCCATAAGTATGTGACAGAGAGAATGCTGTTCTATTTTCTGTTACAGAGAACATCCTGGATGTTCTCTAGAGATCCTGGATTTTTAACTCACAGCTGTGACAGGGCCAGGACTATTGGGGTACCTGCAATGGAGAAGGGAAAAGAGTCTTTTGCCTGTAAGAAAGAATGTTTGTGTTCAGAGGAGCATGATATACAGTCATTATTTCTATTTACCAAGTAGTTTTGGCTTTTTCCTCCTAGGCACATGGTGAGATGGTTCTTTGTACCCTCCTTGGAATCCCAAGGAGTTCCCATGTAACTTGATTTAGCCCTCAAATATGAATGGAAGTGATCTCTGTCATTCCCAGGCAGAAAATGTAAGTAGGGTCCCCTTGGGAATCCTCCTTTGGGAATTGTGAAAACACCAATTAGATCCTAAATTCCAATGTGAGATCAATGTAGGACAGAGGCTACTGGACAACCCCTGATGACCCCTGTAGAATGAGCAAGAAATAAACCTTTATTTTAATTCACTAAAATCTGGAAATTTTTGTTACTGAAACATAACCTAACCTAAATGACTGATACACTATGTGAGTTTCAAGAAGTCCCAAAATCTGCATGTACTTCTAATGGAAGGGATAAACAAAGAGCCTACTTCATAGGCAGCATTGTAAAGATTGTGTGTGCTGATATATGTCAAAGTTTACAACAGAGCCTGGAAAGAATAAGTGTTCAACAGATATTACCTAGTGTTATTGTTTTTTTTATTTTATAGATTTTAGTAAATGCTATTGTTACTCCCAGATCTTATCCCCTTGGCCCACTTGGTTTTAGCTACAGCTAGGAAGGATGATCCTGTGCAAGGTCAGGCTTACCCAGGCTGATAGGGTTGCATCATAAGTTTATGCCACATTTCTATTTTTCCACTCCAGAACATTCTCTGACAAATGGAAGACTGTGCAACCCATGAGCAAGAATAGCCCAGAGATAGAGGGGAATTACTGCCCCAGGAGCAAACCTCAAACAATAGAAAACAGAAATTGGTGGGTAAATACTCATTTCTTATCTCTCAGGTGAACAATTGAGAGGTTCTATGTTCACTTTTCAGGAAATATCAGTGGAATTCACTCTGAATTATTGTTCTCTGAGGTTTTCTAAACATTAGTTTCTCCTCTGTCCGTGGGTGTCACCCAAATGTTTTGTCAAATATTTAAAGTGATCCTCATACTCCACTTTACTCCTCTGAGCCTTCTTCATACAAAACATCTCCACTTGCATCAAACATTACCTACCAGATATTGAGCATCTCACTATTCTCACCATCTCCGCATAGCTAGTAAGTACAGGTGCAAACTCTGGAGACCTGGGGAACAGATGTCTATATACTTTATCAGCAGCTATTCTGACTTGCTCTATTGCACTGAAAGTTAATTAAAAGCTGGAAGTACTTCTCATGTTAGCAGCTCCAAGCACATCTCCCAATTTTTAAATCTTATAATAGTCTTTCTGACCCTAACAAAAAGTAAGACATTCCCATTATAAAATTATCATTATTATTTGATTGCATATCCTCTTATTAAATACTTATTTTAAATATTATATTATTTAAAATAATTTACATTGAATATTTTATCAGGAACTATTTAACCCTCCTAGAAATCATGTGAAGCAATACTGTTATTTTGCTCATTTTGCTGATGGAGTAACTGAGACTTATAGAGTTTAATTATGTTCATATGGTCACATAGCTAGTAGGAGGAAGAACCAGCATTTGAATCCCAAAGCTACACTTCAGTCCATGCCTTTATCACTTCTATAGCATCTCCCTGCATTGAGCCTGTTACTACATTCTGTACTAGACATCATCCTGTTTGATTAGACCTACCCTGTCACAATGTAGAGATGGCTTTGAATTTTTAATTTGTTGCCTCATATATTAAGAAATATTGGCCAGGCACGGTGGCTCACACCTGTAATCTCAGCACTTTGGGAGGCTGGGGCAGGTGGATCATTTAAGGTCAGGAGTTCAAGACAAGCCTGGCCAACATGGTGAAACCCTGTCTCTACTAAAAATACACAAATTAGCCAGGTTTGGTGGTGCATGCCTGTAGTTTCAGCTACTTGGGAGACTGAGGCAGGAGAATCACTTGAACCCAGGAGGCAGAGGTTGCAGTGAGCTGAGACTACCACTGCACTCCAGCCTGGGTGGCAAAGTGAGACTCTGTCTCAAAAAAACTACAAAACTATAAAACATTGCTTAAATAAATAATCAATGACACAAACAAATAAAAATACATCCCATGCTCATGGGTAGTAGAATCAATATTGTGAAAATGACCATACTGCCAAAAGCAATCTATAGATTCAATGCACTCTCAATTAAAATACCACCATGGTTCTTGACAGAGTTAGAAAAACCATTCTAAATTTCATATGGAACCAAAAAAGAGCCCACATAGCCAAAGCAAGACTAAGCAAAAAGAACAAATCTGGAGGTATCACACGACCTGATTTCAAACTACACTATCAGGCCATAGTAACCAAAACAGCATGGTACTGGTATAAAAATAGGCACATAGACCAATGAAACAGAATAGAGAACACGGCTATAAACCCAAATATTTATGGCCAACTGATCTTTGACAAAGCAAACGAAAACAGTGGGGAAAAAAACTGGGGAAAGGACTCCCTTCTTAACAATTGGCAAGCCACATGTAGGAGAATGAAATTGGGTCCTGATCACTCACCTTATACAAAAATCAACTGAAGATGAATTAAGAACTTAAGCTTAAGATCTGAAACTATAAAAATTCTAAAAGATAACATTGGAAAACCCCTTCTAGACATTGGCTTAGTCAAGAAATTCCTGACCAAAAACCCAAAAGCAATAGCAATAAAAACAAATAGCTGAGACCTAATTAAACTAAAGAGCCTTTGCATGGCAAAAGGAACAGTCAGCAGTGTAAACAGGCAACTCACAAAGTGGGAGAAAATCTTCATAATCTTTACATCTGACAAAGGACTAATATCCAGAATCTACAACAAACTCAAACAAATCAGTCAGAAAAAAACAGTCAATCCCATCAAAAAGTGGGCTAAGGACATGAATAGACAATTCTCAAAAGAAGATATACAAATGGCCAACAAACATAAGAAAAAATGCTCAACATCACTAATGATCAGGGAAAGGCAAATCAAAACCACAATGTGATACCACCTTACTTCTGTAAATATGGCCACAATCAAAGCATCAAAAATTAGTAGATGTTGGCATGAATGTGGCAATCAGGGACTACTTCTACACTGCCGGTGGGAATGTAAAACAGAGTGGAGATTCCTTAAAGAACTAAAAGTAGAACTACCATTTGATCCAGCAACCCCACTGCTGGGTATCTACTCAAAGGAAAAGAAGTCATTATTTGAAAAAGATACTTGCACATGCATGATTATAGTAGCACAATTCACAACAGCAAAATTGTGTAACCAACCCAAATGTCCATCAAACAACGAGTGGATAAAAATAAACTCTGATATATATATATATATATATATATATATATATATATATATACACGTACGTACATATACACACACACACACACACATACATGTGTGTATATATATATATATATATATATATATATATATGATGGAATACTACACAGTCATAAAAAGGAATGAATTAACAGCATTTGCAACGACCTGGATGAGATTAGAGACTATTATTCTAAGTGAAGTAACTCAGGAATGAAAAACCAAACATCGTCCATTCTGACTGATATGTGGGAGCTAAGCTATGAGGAGGCAAAGGCATAAGAATGATACAATAGACTTTGGGAACTTGGGGACTTGGTGGGGAGAGTAGGAGGGGGTGAGGGATAAAAGACAACAAATATGGTGCAGTGTATATTGCTCGGGTGATGGGTGCACCAGGTTCTTACAAATCTCCACTAAAGAACTTATTCATGTAACCAAATACCACCTGCACCCCAATAACTTATGGAAAAATAATTTTTTAAAAAGAAAGAAATATTTTCCATCTTCCACAATGCTGTTTATATTATGCCACTGTACGCCCTTATAATTTTAAAGATCCTTACATCTAAATGAGATATTTTTATTGAACTTTTCCTATTTCATCAGAAAAATATATTAAAGTTTGTAAACAGTAATTTTAACAACAAAACTTGCCGTTAACTAGAGGGCTCTAATTCTGGCTCTGCAATAACTATTGCATATCTATAACTATTATTAATGTTATTCATCAATTTTTTCTAGTTTTCAATATTCTGTGCATATGCTAAGACAGCACTTCCTGACCCTGCTGTGGTTGAACGGGTACATATGATTAACCTTGGTCAATGAGCTGTGAGTAAAAGTGGCAATGAGTTACTTGCTTTTGGGCTAGAGCCTCTAATTAAGACCATCTAGAGTTCTCTTTTCCTCGATCACAATGATCATCAAAATTCCAGATAAAACCCACTGCATCAGCCTGGGTTTTAGAGTAAGTATAGCATGAGACAGACTCTCAATACATTTGAAGTATGAGAGAAATACATCTTTATTGTTTAAAACCACCATCACGCCTGTAATCTCAGCACTTTGGGAGACCGAGGCGGGAGGATCATGAGGTCAAGAGATCGAGACCATCCTGGCCAACATGGTGAAACCCTGTCTCTACTAAAACTACAAAAATTAGTTGGGCGTGGTGGTGCATGCCTGTAGTCCCATCTACTTGGGAGGCTGAGGCAGGAGAATTGCTTGACCCTGGGAGGTGGAGTTTGCAGTGAGCTGAGATTGTGCCACTGCACTCCAGCCTGGCACCTGGTGACAGAGCGAGACTCTGTCTCAAAAACAAACAAACAAACAAACAAACAAACCCACCAAGATATGGCAATCATTTGTTATAGCAGCATACACTATTATAACTTGATGGATGGCTAATTCTTGGACGAGTCACTTTCCCTCTCTAATTTTTAATATCATCATCTGATTTAACAAATAAAAGGGAAAGAAAAATTAACATTTAGTGAGCATCTCTTAAGTATAAGTTGCTTTGTTATATATAATTTAGTCTTCTCAATGACCATAAAAGGTATTATCCCCTGCAAAAATACTCCTAAATCCAAAGAAATCTCTCAACTCCACTGCTTGTAGAATCCAAGCCACTACTATGTCTTACTAGCCTCTTACCTACCTTCTGTTAAAATTTCTCCCTTGTTAATTCTCCAGTGCAAAATCCTTTAAAGACTTCTCCCTGCAGTTTGAATCAAAGCCAAACTCTCTTCCACAGCCTTTAAGAGTTTACGTGAACCTGTACCTGCCAGTCACTTGAATCTACTTTGCTGACCACTTATTAAATTCCAGTTATTGTGGTCTGATATTTTTAAAACATATCAAGCTTGTTTCTGCCCCAGGACCTTTGTGCTACCTATTGCTTTTGCTGAGTAATACAGTTTCCTTAGCTCTTTCATGACTGACTTCATGAAAGAGCTCAGCTAAAGTGATACCTCCTGAGATATGTTTCCTTTCACCATCCTTGATAATTATTTATCAATTACTGTCTGAAATTATATGATTAATGTATTCATTTACTTGCGTGTTTTCAGAATTCCCTACTGTAAGAAAAGCTCCACAAGGGCAGAGACCTTGTCTTGCTTGTACGTTGATGTTTCTACAAAGCTTAGAACATTGCCTGGCACACAGTAAATCCTCAAGGAGTTATTTGTGGAACACGATCAAATTAATGATGCAGATAAGGAAATGAGCCTCTAAGAGTTTGGATAACTGCAACTTTCCTGAAATTCTATGGATGCTCCTGATTCTGAAGTCCATTTGCCTTCTGCTTACAGCAAAACTCTGCTAAAAGAGTCTGAAGAGTCAGTTAGCAGTCAGGGCTAGGCACTGCGCACGTGCCCTTTCAGGCTTTGGATTCTATTGTTGATGAAGTCAAAACCAAAGTCGCAATGATCATGTTTTCCCCAGGGAGCCCCGAATTTCCAGTGGAACAAGATAACTTGAGAAATCTATTGATCTCCCATTTTCACCATGCTGTGCAACTGACAAGGATCAATGGAGATTGATACTCTTTTGCCCATGACACTGCAACTTTAATTCCTACGTCTACCCAGATTCCCACAACTTTGCAACATGCGTTGCTCAAAGTGCCCATCCAGGAAGTTAGAGCGGCCCCCTCTGTGTCAGCTCTGCTTTCTCAGCTCCTTCCCGTTCTGAGAGAGGTCTCTGCCTCCTCCTCTGCTCCCTGACACGAAGCCAGCAATCCCCTCTTCTAGTGCAGCCTGACACTCTCATTGGCACTCAGCCTGCCGAAGGGAGGGGCTTGTGTCTCGGCGGCTCTTCAGAAAGGATCGCGGTCCAGGCAGCCTAACCTTGAGGCTGAAACAGTGTCTCCCAGCCTCCCTCACTGAGCCTGTGCTTTTCCTGATTGCTGTCTGTCTCTCTCTTTCTCTCTCTCTCTTTTCTTCTTTTTTTTCTCGTTTCTTGCTCAGCTTGAAACAGAGCCTTGTATCGGGGAAGCTCAGGTCTTGGATTTTGATGTCAGGAAAGGAAAAACTTCAGAATGCTTCCTGGATCCACCAGCAGAAACTGGAAGATCCATTCCAGAAACACCTGAACAGCACTGAGGAGTATCTGGCCTTCCTCTGCGGCCCTCGGCGCAGCCACTTCTTCCTCCCCGTATCTGTGGTGTACGTGCCGATTTTTGTGGTGGGGGTCATTGGCAATGTCCTGGTGTGCCTGGTGATTCTGCAGCACCAGGCTATGAAGACACCCACCAACTACTACCTCTTCAGCCTGGCGGTCTCTGATCTCCTGGTCCTGCTTCTTGGAATGCCCCTGGAAGTCTATGAGATGTGGCGCAACTACCCCTTCTTGCTTGGGCCCGTAGGCTGCTACTTCAAGACGGCCCTCTTTGAGATCGTGTGCTTTGCCTCCATCCTCAGCGTCACCACGGTCAGCGTGGAGCGCTACATGGCCGTCCTACACCCATTCCGCGCCAAGCTGGAGAGCACCCGGAGCCGGGCCCTCAGGATCCTCGGCGTCGTCTGGGGCTTCTCCGTGCTCTCCTCCCTGCCCAACACCAGCATCCACGGCATCAAGTTCCACTACTTCCCCAATGGGTCCCTGATCCCAGGCTCAGCCACCTGTACGGTCATCAAGCCCATGTGGATCTACAATTTCATCATCCAGGTCACCTCCTTCCTATTCTACGTCCTTCCCATGACTGTCATCAGTGTCCTCTACTACCTCATGGGGCTCAGAGTGAGTATCCAGCCTGGCTGGCCATCTCTTCTTTTTTCACAGGCTCAAAGTTCAGAGGAAAACTTGGAATTGGGGAAATTCAGAAATGGAAGGGAACAAAGAGAAAAATAGAATGAGTTCAGATGGGAAATTGAGACATTGAAGGACTTGCCTCAAATTAGAGGAGTAGTAAACACAAATATTAATTATTTTCTTTCACTCATCCTCTATTTTTCTTCCCTCTGTTCTTGGGTTTCTCATATCTAAATGTTCCTAAGAATCACCTAGAAAACTTACTTTGGGTAGCAGTATGCATACTTGAGCCCCAGGAAAATGGGATTCAGTAGGTCTGAGGTGGGGCCTCATTTTAAATAAGCACATCAGTCGATCTGGGGTGAGGTGGCCACACCTTGAGAGACTCCTCCACATCCTGTTGTAACTTTCCAGTCCCTGGCCACTGCCTGCGTTGAGATTTTCCTCTATATCAGCTTGATCTGAGTATAACACAAAATAACTCTGCCTATTTTATAGTCCAAGACAGGTATTCAATTTTAAAGTCAGACCTTTTTGTGGTTGCTCTGAACTGTTGGTTAAAATGAGATTAAAACAAAACAAAATAAAACCATATATACACACACACACACGTATACCAGGAGAGGAATTATATAGACTCATTCCTACTCTTATCAAAAATAGTTTCTCTCAGCATATATGTGTGTGTATATGGGTGTGTGTGTGTGTGTGTGTAAGCTCAAGTTACCTCAGTCATACATATATATATAAATGATCTGACTAAGATAACTTGAGCTTCTTTTGAGCAGGTGCAGATTGAGAGATAAGGAAGTAAAAAGCACATGAGATAGAGTAAAAAAAATGTGAATAAGAGCTATCTGAAATTAAGAAAAAGGTATCGCTTATTTTGCAACATATCTTATATAATTAGAGATTATTTTCCTATGTGTGTGGTGGTAAACTGATTTCATTTTCAGAGAGGGCGTTGTCTAAATTAGCTGAGAGAAACTATTTTTGATAATGAGTCTATATAGTTCCTCTCCTGGTATATTCTGCACCTAAATTCATTCAAGAGAAAAGTTCTTGACAATGACAATTTTACCACCACTTAAGGGAGGTATTATAGCTTGCGTAGTAAACAGTTATGAAACCATTTAGACTCCCAGATCTACAGCTGACACATAATATGCCTTTAGGCAAGCCACATAATTCTCCTGGAATTGGTTTTCCCATTTATAAAATGTAAAGGTCACATCAGATCATATCTATGTCCCCTCTAGCTCTAACAGTCTATAATTCCTTTAAAAAAAGAAAAAAAAAAAAACCCTGTGAGCTGAAGCAATGTAAATTTTAAATGAGTGGACAAGCAGACATGACATTCACATCAATTGCTTTGAGATGGCTCTGACATCATACATTATTATGTGACAGCTAATATAGTCCTATTTCAGTCCATCTCTGAGAAGGTGATTGTCAGAATTGAGTGTCCCACTGGTAGTCCTTTTGAATACCTATTGTCCCTAAAGTGAATAGCAAGGCCTAAGTAGGAAGTACAAATTCTAAGTGTCATAGACATCTGGGCACAAGAGTAAATCTAATTAGGCAGAGAGCTGTGCCAGTCCCCTCCTGGAGGTCTGGCACCTGTATTCCCAGAGACATGTGCCACCCTGCACTAGCTCACAGACATGTCTTAAGAATGTCCTACACATCTCACTGAGGGGAAAAGACTTCTATACAATTCCAGAGAAAGTCTTATGAGAAATACCCATCCAGAACTTAGTATTATCTCTTCCAATGTCAATCAATCACCTATATGGAGTAAATTTGGGAAAAATATTTAACTTTGAGTAGGAAATGCACATTTTCTCTTCCAATCTGTTACAATCAGTTTCATTGTGTTTTATTATTTAAAAAATCCATGGCTACTTTATATCAGGAGCTAAGTGACAGTTCAGACAAAAAGTTTAAAAACCACCCTGGTTTGCTTTGCATATTCAATGCAACCTTTGACAGCCTGTTTTCGGGAAGGATGAGCTGTTATCCAGTGTACCAGAGGACACCAGGAAAGAAACTAACTGCTTAGAAAGTTACTCCTAGAAGAATTAAAAAATCTCTATATTGAGAGTCAGGAAAAGTAGGACCTACTCTGTGTCGCTGACCTCAGGGCCTTTATGTACACTATACCTATAGCCTGAAATGTTCCTACTGTCTGCCACCACTACAACTTTTGCCTTTCTAACTCTCATTTATTTTTTATGTCATACTTCAATCACATTTCCTCAGAGAAGCTCTCCCAAATTCCCTGAACATTCCTGTTTGCTGTTGTAGGTGCTTATAGCTCTCAGTGATTTTCCTTCATTACAATTTATAATTCCATATTTGTGGATTCCTTAATTTTTTTCTCCTATAAGCTCAGTGAATGAATCAGGTTAAATTACTTCCTTTATTTCTGGGCTTTAGCTTCTCTACCTTAAAAAAAAAAAAAAGAAGGCTTGACAATATCATCTCAAAGATACCAAGCAATCCTAATGATTGTTAAGATTGACTCTGTTGAAAAGTTTGAAGGTGTGATTGACTCTGGGACCCATTGCTTCAGAAGGCAGCAAAGTCAAGGCTGATGAAATCACCCAACAAGAGAAGAAGAGGAAAGCCATATCTGTCCTCACAGCTCAACATTCAGTCATGCGGCATCATTCCGGAACACAGCCACCACTGAGCTGCTCTCCAGGGTTTGAACATTGTTGAGATAGAAAACAGACAATTCTAGGGCAAGTTCCTCTTCATCTGGGAGGAAGTTCTGGTGACAGTCTGGTTTAGTTCTTACATCTCCTGCATGCTGCATTCATGACTGAGCTGTTAAGGATGGATGTATGAATTGCAGCAAAATTCAATCATGCCAACACAGGGTTGCACTGATTTTTAAATTTTTTTTGTTTAGTAAATATATTGTGTTAAGATTATAGGGATATTTACACAAAATCTATATTATAATCTTGTATTCTGAAACTAAGTCCCACAAACTATGTAAATGAACATCTGGTGGGGTGATTTCAAGCAGTATAAAAAAACTGATCAGCATAATGAATCCACCTGAATAATAACCTCACAAACCTCCCTTTCACTTTGCTCTTATGTAGCTAAAGAAGGTAATCACAATTTTTAGTAATCACACTATTTAGTAATAGTAATAACTTTTAGTAATCACAATATTTATTAATAGCAATCACAATTTTTCACTCCTCGTTTTTTAACCTGAGTTGTAAAATAAAAGTTTTGGGGTGGGGAAGAATAATGAATGGTTGAATATCTACTTTACTAAACATCTGTAGCAAAGTTAAATTATTCAATGATAAAGCAGCACTTAATGGTGGCTAGGCAAACCGTTTTGATTCTGTTCTATTCTAGCAACCACTCCACATTCTGTTGGAACAGTGTACACCATACATAAGTAATCAATTTTTCGTTCTTCCTCTAGTTAGCTAGCTGTGTCATTATAAACCAATGAAGCTACAAAATAAGCAATAATTCATCAGCACATGATTTTCTTTTTAGTGTAAACTACGCTTCTACAGGAAGCCTGTTTATAGAAGAATTGTGTGGACTATTTGTTTGATGTTTGATTTTAAAAAATTGTTCCTTCGGGTGGAGAAATTACCATTGAGAATTGTTAAACACAACTCAGGAAGTGACTAACAGATCTAAGTATTTTTTATTGTTCTTAATTATTGACTGAAATAAAAGAATAACTGCATCTTGTAAAAACCACAATCTTTTTTAAATGCATGAAATAATTAGAACTTTTAATAGATTTAATATAAATGAGTTAGTGAAGTTTGAAGTTTGGTGCATTGGTCTAACCTTAAATGTGTTTTTCTTCTCAGTGTATCTGCCTCTTTCTTTGTATCAGTACAAGCACTCCCTGTGAGTGACTGGCAACATGAGAGAAGAATTTCTAGAAGGGTCTCAGTACTTCACAAAAGTAACTCATATATCCACAAACAACTCTGTTTTTAAACTTCAGTTTTTCTGATGTCTCTTTAGTATGCTCAAGATAATAATCAGAATCACAATAATAGCAATAATAAACAATTTGCTGAGTATCATGTGCCAGGCACTGAGATAAGCAGTCTACCTGCAGTATTTTGTTCTACTATTGTATTAATAACACTTTTTGCCTTCAGAATTTTCCTGTCTGGTCCTTACCTCACAGAGTCTTTAATTCTTTACTTTATGAAGACACAGATACATGTAGAGCACTCCAATGTATTCAAGAGACAAATGGGCAGGTTTATTCATTATCCAAGAGGGTACTTTGGGGCCCATGTGGTCCTGAGTGCTACCGAACTGCAAAGGGCATATATGTTTGTTAGGAAGACCTGATGTGGATTTGCTGAAGTTTAGAGGCAACTTTTAATGACCTACTCTTCCAAGTCTATTTAATTTTAAATATCTTTTCTGACATATTCCTTCAAAATGCTGTCTAGCCCAGGAAGATTATTGCTTCTTACAGTAGTTTGTTCCATTATTGCACATAATAACAATTTCTTCCTTACCTTGAATTAGAATCTATCTCCTGTAACTAAATAGACTGGTTCTAATCTACCGCCATGACTATATAAATTAAGTTAAATTATCCTCCAACCTGATGGCCTCAATCAATTAGCCTGGACTTTTTACATTGCTGATGAGAGACTCCAACTCTGGGTAAATCTCAAGGGGGAGCGCAGACATGAACAGTTCAGAAGCAGAGCTACCTCTTGGTGAAGATTAATTAAATAAAACACACAATCTCATTATAAAACTAGCTTTATTTCTGTTTCTTTGCTCTTTTTTCTATAATGTTGGTTTCAACCTCAAACTGCATACAGTCATCCTTTGGTGGCCCCAAGCACTTTTTCTTTGCGATAGAAAGAAAAGTAACTTTTGTAATTCCACACCTCATTGGCAGAGAAGGACTCCCTCTGGCAGTCCCAATAAAAAAGAAATAAAAACTTATATCCCCAGAAGTAGAAGAAAATATCTGAAATCTCATTGGCCCCCATTATTCAATCATTGTGACTGGAGGAGAGGACAAGCTGATTGGCTAAATTATTTAGGGACATATATATCTGGAGTTGAAGTTGAATAATATTTCTATTCAAATTAAAGACTAAGAATGGGGAAGAAGTACATTCCCTAAGGGAAAATTAGGGTACTATCAGTAAGAGAAGAAAGAGATAAATTCTAGAGAACCAGCAAGCAAATATGTATATTAACTATGTACTATACTATACTAACTTTTGGATATTTGATGGTGTTTTATCATGAGTTTTTAAAGCTTCCTTTATTTGTACAAGCATCCTCACAAATTAAAAAAATTGTAGAATAAAGAGAAAAACTTCCACAACTGAATGGATGATGCAGATCTTCAGTGTCGTGGGAATTCAAAGGAAGGAGAGGACAATGGGCTAAACTGGCCATCAAAGTCTTTCAGGAACATGCAGGACTTGAACTGGGCAAGAAAGATTGTGCATACAAGTAGTGTTGATAGCTGAAATTTTCAAATGCTACATTAAGGATCTCTATTATCTTCCAAAAAGGATAAATACATTTTAAACATCTTAACTCAGAAACACATATACTCTTTTCAGTAATTAATATTACTGTAATATTAAAACAACATTTCTCAATTTGTGTTTGTCACATGGTACAAGGTAATCCACTGAAAATGGGTAAGGTAAGATATTGCTTAGTCAAAGAAGCACTAGCCCCCTTTTGGCTGGGATGTGGGTAGGCGATGTGTGTGGAAAGTAGCAGGAAGGTAAATGGAAAGTCGATACACTATCCCTCTTGAAAATTCATAATGCTCATCACCAGATTTAAGTCTCTGAGAAGATCCACAGTAAATACTGATGTGACAAGAAACATTCCTGTTTTTGTTTTCTACTACTAATCTACCACATAGCAGAGGGATTTCTCTTTAACAGATGTCTAATAATTAGGAATGAGTGAATGAATGAATTGAAAAGCCTTTCTAGTTTTTCCTGAACTTCAGAATTTTAAATTTACATGGAACACCTATTAACATGATACATAGCCAGGGTTCCACGTAACTGTATATGAAAAATGGTTGCACTATTACTTGGTCACACTCATTTATCCAGTTGAGTAGATGACCTGAATCCAATTCCACCTTCAACATACTGTTAAACATTTGACATATTCTCACATTTCTCTAGGTCCTAGTTTTTCTTTCTTCAAAAAAGGGATAGAGTTAGGTTTGTCAGCTTTTAACAGGAGGAAAAATATTTCTCTTTCTTACCATCTCTCCCAACTTACTTTCCTTTCAGCTAAAGAAAGACAAATCTCTTGAGGCAGATGAAGGTACCATAAATATTCAAAGACCCTGCAGAAAACCAGTCACCAAGATGCTGTGTAAGTGCTCCATTTCGTTTTTTGTTTTGTTTTGTTTGTAAGAGCGAAGGAGTTGCATTTGGTAACGACTACGTGCTGCTGAGGGTAGGTTCAAATTTATCCTGAAACAGAGTATTTATGAGAGTAGATTAAGATGAAGGAGCAAAGAGGAGAGATATATAATGAAGACCCCTCGTTAATGGTCTGTATCGATGCTAGGTGACCTGTCTTCCTTTGCTTCGTCAAGCTTCTAGGACCTGTCTGTTTTGCTTCATTTTTGGTTTTGAACCCTCAAAACAACATGCTCAGTTTCATCCACTGAAATACACTCTGTGTGGTGTTTGGTAAATTACATTCACTTTCCGAGCCTTTGGGCCTCACTTTCCCCCTCTGTGAAATGAGCAGGTTTTTAACCTATTTGTATTATGGATTTCTTTTAAAATGTGATGAAAGCTGTGGAGTGTTCATTCAAAAAAAAATATGAACAAACACGCATACACAAAAGATTTTACAATTCATTTCAGGAGGTAATGAACCAACCCCGATACTCAAAGACTCCATGGGATCTTTCAGTTACAGATTAAGAACATCTAGCAAGCATCTCTAAGTAGTCATTTCACATGACATTGTATAACTTTGTTTCAAACAGTATATTTTTGAATAAATAAGATCTTTTAAGAAATTCACTGTACTGAGCCACACTATCCCAAAAGAATGTTATAAAAATATATGATGCAGCACTACTGTACGAGAATTACTGATGAGGGAAAGGAGATTTATATTTTGCAAATCAAAATCTAAAGTTTAGAAGAAATGAATCCTCTGGGCTAATATGCATATGAAACATTCACTGTAGCTATACAGCATTTGTGAACAAAAAATAAACTCTGAGGTCCCCAAAAGGGCTCTTTTTGATTCTAAGAGTTATCTTCTGGGAAATATTTCAGCTCCTATTGGCATTTGACTTTCCCTATTAAGAAACACAGTTTTTTCATTATCTCTGTCCTTTTCTCATTGGTCATAATCTATTCTCACAAAAAGACATGAAGCTCACTCGTATTAAAGTCACAGTAACAATAACAGAATATATATAAAGTGTTTGCCTTGGGAGGGGGTTCAATTTTAACAGGAATTAAAGTTGGGTTTGTTTGTTTGTTTGTTTATGAGACAGAGTCTTGCTCTGTTGCCCAGGCTGGTGTGCAGTGGCACAATCTCAGCTCACTATAAATTCTACCTCCCAGGTTCAAGCAATTCTCCTGCCTCAGCCTCCCGAGTAGCTGGGATTACGGGCTTGTGCCACCACACCTGGCTGATTTTTGTATTGTTAGTAGAGACATTTTTAGTAGGGACATTTTTGTGTTTTTAGTTTTACCACGTTGGCCAGGCAGCTCTCGAACTCCTGACCTCAGGTGATCCACCTGCCTCGGCCTCCCAAAGTGCTGGGATTAGAGGCCTGAGCCACCGTGCCCAATAGGAATTAAAGTCTTAATTAAAGAGGAGTGTAGGCAGTAGTGAACAGATTAGGGACTTTTCTTGGGTTGACAAATTCGGTAGAAACCTACAGATATCTTTGAAACCATATCACACAGGCAAACAACTCACTCTGAATGATTTTAATGCCAACAGGAAATGTATGTATAATACTATTTACTAAGAAAACTTCATATGTGTACACAAGTACAGAAAACTGTAAAATGAATGCCCATGTACCCAACACTCAGCCTCAAAAAGTATCACCACATAGCTAATCTTGTTTCATATGTACCCTTATCTCCCCCCTAGCCCCAAAAGACAATCTTTAGGCAAATCCCAAGCATCATGTCATAGCAAAGGAAAGTATTTACAGCTTCAAAAGGGAAATAAAGTGATTTTTTAAAAATTTGTGGAGCTCAAATGCCCCAAAGAGAAACTACAGTAATACGAGTCTCCGTTTTCAGGATGAAAATAAGAATTGGAAGGAATTCTACACTGTAGCAATTTAAAATATTATAGACACATCCCTTCCAATCAAACAATACTTGTAAAGTACTATTATGCTTGTGGCTGTTCGATCTCTTCTTTCTCCTTTGCCTTTTGCCTTACCCATTACAGAATTGTAAATTACTGAATTCAAAGTAACTTCTAATTATTCCCATAATAACAAAATAAAATCATATATACATTTAGCAGTTTATTATTTATCTATCTTTCACAATAAAATGTTTTCAGGACTTTAAAATAAACTAAGTAGTATTTTAAATGTTCTAAAATGTTTTACATTATACAAGAAATCTGATATAATCCTATGGAAAACTGATCCTGATCTTATACAATTCATTCTTATATTTTAAATATTCTGTACTGAGGCTCTTTGGGATCTAGTTTGCCTATATAACCATTGTAGCTTAACAAAGGTGAAGGGAAAAACTGCTGGAAGAAATGACTGACTCAGAGTGAGCATTGTATACCTACGCTTGCACAGACTGCCTTCTGCTCTCCCATTTATCTTTTTTTTTTTTTTCAGTTGTCTTGGTCTTAGTGTTTGCTATCTGCTGGGCCCCGTTCCACATTGATCGACTCTTCTTCAGCTTTGTGGAGGAGTGGACTGAATCCCTGGCTGCTGTGTTCAACCTCATCCACGTGGTGTCAGGTAAAACCTTAGCTGGACTGGTTGCATGATTAGTATTCGGGTAACAGCACCTCCTTCTTCATCTTGCTTAGGTGCCTAAGTACACCAATTTATTGTGGGGATCTGCCGTGCTATAATGAAGACATTTGATTTTTTCTTTTATTCAAAGATTGATTATGTTTGGTACTAGTCCAAATATATATATATATATATATATATATATATATATATATATATATATACCAGATCACTATTTGCAAGGCTACTTTATGGAAAACCTCAACTCTAAGTGTGATAATTAGAGAAGGAAAACAATCAAGGAGTGATTCCTTTGGTTATCCTTCAAATGGCCATACAATTGAGTTGGTTCGTACTTAATAAACGCCCAAGTCCCTAAAATCTCATATTGCCTTCGGGAAGTATTAGATCCTCATGAAGGAAAATGAGAAGGTATTTGTAGGTCATCAAGTTCTCCTTTTAGGCTTCTATAACTCTGCTTGTTGAGAATACCATAGAATATTGTGGAAACCATGGTGGAAAGATCAGTAAGTCAGAGGATATGAATTTGCTCCCCAATTTCACCATTGCTATTCTGAGTAATCTGGAGAATGTGCCTGCCTTCACACCAAAGTTTCCTCAATTGTAAAATGGCAATGATGCCTGCTGGCATTATTGGACAGATGGTAAGAATCAAATGCAGCAATAGATATTAAAGAGCTTTTTAAGCTGTAACTGCTGTATATCTTTTTGTAACCATCACAACAAGGTCATTAGGTAGATATTATGATTAACCTTGTATAGTCAAAAATAAAACACGTCCACAAGAAGAAATGATTTGCCATGAGGCACTTAGCTAACAAATAATACGTCTAAGTCTTCTAACTTCAAATTCAGTGTTCTTTCTAAAATGGAGCAGAGAATGCCCCCCACCCAGGTCCTTCTTTTTCAGTCACTGACAGCTAATTCAGTGTTAGCCTTAGGCTCAGACCTCTTCTGCCCGCCGCCCCCCCACCTCTGCTGGTCACTGGCTGATTCTATGGTCTCATTAGATTATTGAAGACATCAACAGAAAGAAAAGATAAGATCAGCTTTTACAAGTTAAGCTTCAGATGTGCACAAAGCAAAAACAATGACATCTATGCTGAATACTGTGTGTGTTGTCTATTTTCTGTCACTGTCTTTTCTTGTGCTCAGCAGCCTGATGTATAGCTGATTCCTGGACATTAGTGCTTTCCTGTTCGTCCATTTGCAACCAAAGCTCAAAAATACGTATACCTCTTAGTTAATCATTTTGGTTAATCTGCCGAAAACAGAAATGTTTAAATACATGAGAAAGCACTACAAGGTCAAATGTGACTTGACTAGTTGAGTACATACCTCTGGAAGCATCAAGGCAATTACCTTACGATTTTTGAGTTATAGCTTTAATAACGACATTTTCCTGTTTAGATACCATCTCCCCCTTTTTTATATTGCATATTAGATTAAATCTAAATCTCTTAAACCCTACAGAAAAAAAACCCCAATGGGCCAGGCATGGTGGCTCATGCCTGTAATCCCAGCACTTTGGGAGGCCAAGGCAGGTGGATTACGAGGTCAAGAGATCAAGACCATCCTGGCCAAAATGGTGAAACCCCATCTCTACTAAACATACAAAAAAAAAAAATTATCTGGCCATGGTAGCACGTGCCTGTAGTCCCAGCTACTTGGGAGGTTGAGGCAGGAGAATCACTTGAACCCGGGAGCTGGAGGTTGCAATGAGCTGAGATTGTACTATGGCATTCCAGCCTGGTGACAGAGTGAGACTCTGTCAAAAAAAAAAAAAAAAAAAAAAGGAAAAAAGAAAACACCCCCAACTTGCCTTTTAATCCTTCAACTTATATTATTTTTATTCATAGACAATATACATATCAAACTGGTTAATTACAGAGTTCTGGACATTATTTCTGCACAATATGGCGATTCCTGCCTCTGAATATTTGTGTGTGCTGTGCCCTCTACTTGCTAAACCCTCTCCTGTCTTCCTCAACTATCTCTTTCCCATTTCAAGGCCTAGCTAGGGTTCAATCACCCCCAACTAAATCTTTTATGGCCATCACAGTCCTTATGTTTCTGCTATCATATATATTGCTATATAGCATGATTGGTAGCTCATATTTGTTCTTAACAGATACTGCTTGGTATTGTTGTATTGTTAATTATTTAATTTAAACATAAATCTTGTTTCTGCAGTACTATTCCAAGACCTTGGAGAACAAAGTCTAAATTCACTGTCTCTCAATGTGCCTTGAAGTTCATGGCACATAATAAGAGTTAAGTCAGTATTTATTTCTTGAATGAGCAAATAGCATCAATACATAAAAATGTTCTTCTTTAATATTCTTCCATGTCCATTCTGTAAACAAGGCATATGGCACTCTGAATGTCCTGAACTACATCAATGAGGACAACAAGGAACCTGTTGGCAATAGTACCTATCACTTGTTTTACATTCTTAGCCATTCTCAGCCTCTCTGTGGTTGGTAACTTAACTTTACCCTCACAACAACCCAGGGAGGTAGGTTAGGCTGGAAGTTGCATTCCCATTTTACAGAGAAAGAAACTGAAGTGCCAGGGTTCATCTAAGCCCACAGGATATGTCAGGGCCCAGATCAGAAACTAGGTCCTCTGATTCCCAAACTTGGGCTTATTTTGGGTTAGAGAAATAAAATTTAAAAGGCAATAAAAAAGAGTGTATTCCAAACAGGTAAATGACAATGTGAAGGGTAATTGGTAGAGGAAATAAATGCTAAAATACAATTATTCAAAAGGTGGAGGAGCCATGAAGGGAAAAGAGTAGGTAGGAACAGCACACTAGGGAACATTTCTTTGAAGCCATATCTTAGCATTATAAGGAATCTCAGAAGGGAATAAGCCTTGGCTGATTTACCTTCTTCCATTACTTGCAATTCCAAATTACATATTTAAGTAAAATTCCAGTGAGATACAAATATTTCTCTTCCCTCTGATATTTAAGCATCTTTCATTCATGTTATGGAAACATGTTCTTTAATTAAACAAGTAGGGATCAAAGGAAGTTGCTGAACATCTCAGGGAGATCCCATGTCAGCCTAAATTACTCCAAGATGCTTTAATCTTTGTGTTTGATTGCTAAGTGCACAGGTGGAAGATCTATTCAGAGCATTTTGTATTCTCAATTAGAGGCTTGTATGTATTATCACTTCCAAAAGAGGCAATCACAAAGATTCTAAGCCTTTGTAAATATTTATGCTTCTCCCTTCATGCCCATCACTCAAGCTCTTCTCAGCACATCTTTTTAAATCCCCTCCATTCCAGGTGTCTTCTTCTACCTGAGCTCAGCTGTCAACCCCATTATCTATAACCTACTGTCTCGCCGCTTCCAGGCAGCATTCCAGAATGTGATCTCTTCTTTCCACAAACATTGGCACCCCCAGCATGACCCACAGGTGCCACCTGCCCAGCAGAACATCTTCCTGACAGAATGCCACCTTATGGAGCTGCCTGAAGATATGGGTCCCCAGTTCCCACGTCAGTCATCTGTACATGACTCTCACCTTGCGACAGCCCTCTCTAGTGAACATGTGTCATGAAGAAACTATCAAAGGTGTCACTTTCACAAAACCTGAATTCTTTCACAGCTGACTCTCTTCTATGTCTCAGAACTTCAGAGAGGAACATCCCATAATGCATGCCTTCTTAGATGATATTAGGGAGATAGAATGGCTCTTACAACTCAAGTACCCATTGCTATATTTTTAATAAATGTGAAAACTGAGAGTTAGATCTAGGTTCAAAACCCAGAACTGCCTGGTTTTTAGTTATCTTTTCACTATTCTGCCTCATGCCCCTTCACTAGTTCATACCAAGAACATGACTGACAAAGCATAGCACCTATACCTTGATTAATTTCCACTATTGGGAATGGTTTGTCCTGAGCCATCTACATTCCAAGTCAGGCTGTCACTCCTACTACCAATGACCACTGTGAGCCACAGAAGGAAGATATGTACATGCTGTTCTACTTTATATGATGCGAGAAGCCCACATCAGTGTCCTTCCACAGCAGTCTACAGGTGTACCTTGTTTTATTGTCCTTAATTTTATTGTGATTCCCAAATATTGCACTTTTAAAAAATTGAAAGTTTGTGGCAATGCTGTGTAGAGCAAATCTGCTGGCATCTTTTTTCCCAAAAGCATGTGGTCACTTCATGTCTCTGCATAAATTTTCATGATTCTCACAATAAAATTGATAATTATTATATGTGCTTATGGTGACCTGTAGTCAGTGATCTTTGACATTACAATTGTAATTGTTGGGAATACTATTGTATTGTTTGGGAAAACAATGAACTGCTTCCATAGAAGATGGAGAGTTTAATAAATATTGTGTTGTTCTGACTGTTCCACCCACCAGCTATTCCCCATCTTGCTCCCTCTCCATGGGCCTCCCTATTCCCTGAGACAAAACTATATTAAAATTAGGCCAGTTAAGAACCCTGCAATGGCCTCTAAGTAAAAGGAAGAGTGGCAAGTCTCTCATTTCAAACCAAAAGCTAGAAAGTATTCAGCTTAATGAGGATGTAAAAAAACTGAGATAGGCTTAAATCTAGGCCTGTTGTAGCAGTTAACCAAGTTTTGAATACAAAGGAAAAGCTCTTAAAGAAAATTAAAAGTGTTACTCTAGTGTACACACAAATTATTGTAGAAAAACAAAACACCCTTATTGCTGATAGGAAGAAAGTGAGTGGTCTGGGTAGAAGTTCAAACCAGCCACAACATTCCCTTAAGCCAAAGCATAATTCAGAGCAAGGCCCTAACACTCTTCAATTCTGTGAAGGCAGAGACAGCTGAGAAAGATGTAGAAGTAAAGTTGGAAGCTAGCAGAGGCTGGTTCATGAGGTTTAAAGAAGGAAGCCATCTCCATAACATAAGAGTGAAAATTGAAACATCAAGTGCTGATGTAGAAGCTGCAGCAAGTTAACCAGAAGTTACAGCTAGGATAATTGATGAAGTTGGCTACAGAAAAAAAAAAAAAAAAAAAAAAAAAAAGATTTTTTTTTTTTTTTTTTTTTGAAAGAATTTTACTCATATTACCTAGGCTGGAGTGCAATGGTGCGATCTCGGCTCACTGCAACCTCCGCCTCCTGGGTTCAGGCAATTCTCCTGCCTCAGCCTCCTGAGTAGCTGGGATTACAGGCACGCACCACCATGCCCAGCTAATTTTTTGTAGTTTTAGTAGAGACGGAGTTTCACCATGTTGACCAGGATGGTCTCAATCTCTTGACCTCGTGATCCACCCGCCTCGGCCTCCCAAAGTGCTGGGATTACAGGCTTGAGTCACCACGCCCGGCCAAAAAAAGATTTTTAATGCAGATGAAGCAGTTTTATTTTGAAAGAAAATGCCGTTTAAGGCTTTTATACCTAGAGAAGAGAAGTCAATGTCTGAGTTCAAATCTTCAAAGGCTGACTCTCTTGTTTGGGGATAATGCAGCTGGTGACTTGAAGTTGAAACCAGTACACATTCACCATTCTGAAAATCCTAGGGCCCTTAAGAGTTATGCTAAATCTACTCTGTGTTCTATAAATGGGAAAATAAAACCTGGATAAGAGCACATCTGTTTACTGAATATTTTAAGCCTGTTATTGAGACCTACTGCTAAAAGAAAAAAAAAAAAAGATTCCTTTCTAAATATCACTGCTTATTGACAAGGCACCTATTCACCCAGGAGTTGTGATGGAGTTGTTCAAGGATATTAACGTTTTCTTGCCTATGAACACAACATTCATTCTGCAGCCCATGGATCAAGGAATAATTTCTACTTTGAGTCCCACTATTTGATAAATACATTTCCATGAGGTGGTAGCTGCCATAGACAGTGATTTATGTGATGGATCTGGGCAATGTAAATTGAGCCTTCTAGAGAGAATTCCCCATTCAAGATGCAATTAAGAACATCAATGATTCATGGGAAGAAATCAAAATACCAACATTAACAGGAGTTTGAAGGAAGTTCCTTCCAACATTCATGAATAATTTTGAGAGTTGCAAGACTTCAGTAGAGAAAGTAACCACAGATATGGTAGAAATAGCTAGAAAGCTAGATTGGAAGTTGAACCCAAAGATGTTACTGAATTGCTGCAACCTCAGTATAAAATTCAAACAGGTGACAAGTTGCTTGTTATGGATGAGCAAAGAAAACGGTTCCTTGAGATGGAATCTACCACTAGTGAACATTGTTGAAATGACAACATTGTCTGTGAACATTGTTGAAATGACAACAAAGGATTTAGAATATTCTATACACAGCTGATAAAAGAGCTGCAGGGTTTGAGAGAACTGATTTCAATTCTGAAAGAAGTTCTCTGGTGGGTGAAATGCTATCAAACAGCATTGCATGCTACAGAGAAATCTTTCATGAAAGAAAAAGTCATCGGATGTACCAAACTTTATTGTCTTATTTTAAGAAGTTTCCACAGCAGCCCCACCCTTCAGCAACCACCACCCTCATCAGCCAGCAGCTCTTAACATTGAGACAAGACCCTTCACTAGCAAAAAGATTATGACTCACTGACAGTTTAGATTATCATGTTTATTTTTTGACCACATGATATTTTTAAGTCATATACATTTTAATAACTTAATGCCATTATAGACTACACTATATTGTGTAAATGTAACTTTTATATGCACTGAGAAACCCCCCAAAAAAGTGTGACCCACTTTATTGCAATGGTCTGGAACTGAACCCATAATATCTCTGAGATATGCCTGTATTTATCCTACTACCTCATATACTGCCATTCTAATGTGATTCTTTACAGTCCTACAGCCTTTTACTTTAAGAGTTCCCCCTGATAACATGAGAATTCTCCTTAGAATGATTATCTCCACCTACCCAATCGTCAAGTCATTATCAGTCACTTCTCATTAGGAATGGGATCAGAGAAGCATAAGAGGGAGGGGCTGTGTAGAAGGTCAAAAGAAGCAAAAACTATACCAAACAGGAACTTAGCTATTGTCATAAATTGGTCTAGACTTGAATTTCTAATGTCTAATTTCATATAGTATAGATGGAAGTATGGTCTACCATCTCGGAACCAAGACAAGTCAAGGGGCAACAACTAGTATCAAACCCATGACTTTTATTTAGTCAGTCTTGTATTACCTACATAATACAATCCACACATGTAATATGGACATAAATACTTCCCAGACTCATTTTCCATTATACCATCACAAGTAATGTATACTCTATTCAAATGGAATTACTTGCTGTTCTTACAAAAATGCACCCCACAGTTTCTTCTAGCTGCGTATCTTCATAGAAGGCCCTCGTTATCTCCAATCCCCATCTGTTTCTGTCCTACCCATCCTTCAGTGTTCATCTCAGTGTGGTACTTCCTCCATGAAGCCTTACTTGATTTATTCAAATAGATATGGTATCTGACCTCTCTGTCAGTTTATGTCTCTTAAGCTTTTTCTTCACTCTGCTTTTTATTTCAGTGATTTATGCTCTTGCTTTGCCAGAATGTAAATTTGTCAAAGAAACAATGTATCTGGTGTTCATTTTTTCTGTTGTTAGAACCCTGGCAATATATGTATCACAATGGTAGATGCTCAATAAATATGTGATAAAGTGAGTTGGCTTCATATTTCAATGTATTGAGTTAAGCAACAGTTCCAAATGGAACCATGTTAATAGAGAAAAGACTAAGATTAGGTTTCTGACAGGGACACCTGATCTTCAGTTGGCCACTCAATCAGTTGTGATTATAATGACATGCCTGCTGTGCCTATGGCACAAGAAGGCCCTTCCCAATCTCAGGAGTCAATGACAGTGAAATGCAAAAGTTCCAGCATTTAGCCTCTGAATTGTCTCTAAGTTGAATGAATGATTCCATTGATAATGGGAGTATTGGTCTCTGACATCATCATTTTTAAATTTAATAAACATATTCAAAGATACTCAACATTAAAACAAATAAAAAACCTCTGATAATTACAATCCAATTTTAATGAATCAGAATTCTCTCATGATGGTTTACATTAGTGGGAAGAATTCTGTAGTCATTTGAGGATTACGTTGAAAAGGCTCTCCAAAGCAAAGCTTCAGAAATGGAGAAGAAATTAGTTTTCTACTTGTCTTTTAAGGTAGGGATATTCTTGAATGATAATCTATTAGCCCTTAAACATCAACTTAACATCAACTTCCGATTACCAAGACTAAAAATGCTGCTGCTGTCAGTGAATAGATGGAAAAGAAACACCCTAAAACTAAAACTAGCAATTTGGCTGCTTGACTAAAATTTTGATCTTTTTTTGTTTCCTCTTCATTTACCTTTTTCTTTTAAAAAGTTATGTCAGATAATTATTTACGCATAAATTCTTCCTTTAAACAAATCTTTACTTGGTGACCATTTGAGATATGCATCATGCCAGGTTATAAACTTCCTGGCCTTGAAAGTTGACATCCAGTAGAAGAGATGATTATTTCTGAAAACCATGACAACATTATTTGCTTAAATCTGATTGTGAAGTGTGCTACAAATACAAATACAAGCACTTTGGGACAATATGAAAAAGGGATATGACCTACTCAGGAGGAAATAGATTCAAAAAGGATAAAAAGAATAAAAGAATGTTGGTTGAGTATATATAGATATACTTAATAAATTTTGTTAAATATATATATGGCACAAGAAGGCCGTTCCCAGTCTCAGGAGTCAATGATAGTGAATACACACACACACACACACACACACACACACACACACACACACGCATATAGGAAGTGTGTATTTCAAAATGAAAATTGAAATATCACAAGTTCTAGAGTTAGCTTATATAATAGTTCACACAAAATTCGTAGAACAAAGGGAGAAAACAAAACTAAATTGTTTAATGCTACTAATGGTTGACCTCGTGATCTTTTTATGAACTCCTTGTGATCTCTGAGTTTTAGAATAATGATAGAAGAGTCCACGCAGTAAACATGATTAATACAATACAGTCATGTGCTGCATAACGATGTTTCAGTCATCAACAGACCACAGACCAATATGTGAAGGTGGTCCCATAAGACTATAATATCATATTTTTACTGTAACTTTTCTATGGTGAGATATGTTGAGACACAAAAATACCTACTATTGTGTTACAGTTGATTACAGTATTCAGTACAATAACAATTGTACAGATTTGTAGCCTATGAGCAATAGGCTATACCACATAGCCTAGGTGTATAGTAGGCTATACCAGCTAGTTTTGTGTATGATGTTTGCACAATAACAAAATCGCCTAAGGATGCATTTCTCAGAACACAGCCCCATCACTAAATGACATATGACTGTATTGGTAAATTAACTCTTTTGCAATGAGACAGTGACTTCTTAGCATTCCAGTAATCTATAAGCTTAGTGAACTGAAGCAATGACATTCAGAATGTTGCCTGTCATATTAGTTTATCTAGCTCAAAGAAATAGCAGATCTTTTTTATCTGACACCCATGAACAAATGTCAGGAGATCCAAGAATCTCCTGAAATTATATTCGAAATTCTTAGTACTTCCTTCTCTCTTGGACAGAAAATGTATATGGCTTTTCTTAGGTCCTCAAAGTAGACTGTGATTCAAATTATTATAACCCTCTATTGTAAAGTGCACTTAAGTCTTACATAAAGTTACTCTCTTAATGGATGAATTTTAATTGAAAAAGAGATTTGTGGGATAGCTTAAAAAGTACATTATTCCAACATAAAAATTCAGTATGTAAAAATATCAGCAGTTCAGTAGTGTGCCAGTACTGGCTTGGACTGGCTTATAAAAGCTCAATATTAAATATTTAGGACTTTTGCGGGCCTGCCGTCAAACTATTGATAGCTTCAAATCAGTCACAGCGAAAATATTTATACTGTCAAAACTGGCAAACACCACAAACCGGGGCTTTTTTCTTCTCCCAGCTAGCAGGTTTATCAGCACACCACCGGCTATTAATATGCTGGCATTCTGCCATTAATTACAGGCCACTTAAAGTTATGGTTACCTCATTGAAATAAACAGTCAATGGACCAGATTTTTGACACAGAGGTACCTGATAAAATAGGCTGAAGCATGCTAATTATGACATGAAAGCCTCATCAGCATTTTGTAATTAACCTACAGTGGAAGTATTACTTGGAATGCTGTCCATTAATATTAGTACAGAAAATAGCAACAGATCTATGTATCTTTTCTATACATCTGTTTTTAAATATCCCACAGGATTCACTGTAAAAAGATGCAAATTTTCCACACTCTCCCCTACTTAGCTGGAGACTTTTTTTTAAAATATGTGAAAATGCATTCTAAATGCATTATAAGGTTTTCAGATTACTGACTGAAAGAAAATTTATAATCATTCTTTCATTATCTCTTCTTAACTGTGGCCCTGATTCAATAGAGACATGTAGCCTATTTTGAACTCCTATGTACACTCTGAATTTTATAGACATTTAGAAAATGAAGGAGCCTTCGAGATTACAGTTCTTTTATGTATCTGTAATGTTAATTGAGGCTTTTCAAGCTACTCTTCTAAGAGCTTTACATTTATCATCCATTTTAACCTTACCAAGAGATGGACACTATTATAATCCCCAACCCATAGAACAAAAATACATTGAAACGGATAAGTTAAGTGATTTGTCCACAGTTACACAGCTAATAAATGTTGAAAATGAGATTTAATTCAGCCAATTGTTCTAAGTCTAGACTTCCAGCTCTTAGCTACCAATCTCTGCCAACTTTGTAAAGCACAGAAAGGAAATATGGCTTGTCTGAGATGAAACAGTGAGTCAATAGGTTGATATCAGGATGAATTTCTTCTGATTGGGGCCCATGGCTCCTTCCATACCTCACTATCTTTAATGAATGAGGAGTATCTATAGCCTGAATAATTCAAAAAATAAATTATAAAAAGAGCATACTTCTTCAATGTGTAATAACCGTGTCTTTGGGTCTCATTTAAGATAATTTCATCAATAGGTTGATCTATCTAATTTGATTAGCTTTAAAAAACAGCTTGTATTCCTTATCCACATACCAAATTCTTGACAGCAGAAGGACATGGCTTTAAAATATGCTAGGTAACTGTTGAGTGGTTTACATGGGGATTTTTAAAAATCTAAAATAATGCTTTGACTGAAATTGAAAGAAGGTCTTAGAATTCACTCCCAACCTTCACCCTGTAATTTTTACTTATTGGAGCTGTCATTTCCTTGTAGTGTAAAAGAAAAAACAATTGTAGTGGACACTTGTTAGTAATGGCAAGCAAGGCTTTATTCAATATAATTACATTAGTGGGAGAGACTAGTGGCATAGGTAAGAGAAACTGAACTCAACTCCAAATATGACTGAGACAAGTAGTGATTGATAGCCAATAGTCAGGGTAAAGGAGGCAATAAAAAATTACAAAGAGGAACTTTATTAGGTATTAGGAGGCTCAGAGAGTTGATCAGATAAAGAACACATGAAAAGAAGCTTGACTGGGTATCAAGGTCTATAAAATAGCTTAGTAGGATTCTAGCTAAAACTGGCCTCAGCAGGCCAAAGATGGGGACCACAGAGAAACCTAGTCAAAAAGGAATTAAAGGAGCCTGACTAAAGTTTGGTCAAGGAAGGACTTCTCGTCAATGGTGAGCCTAGGAGCTGAGGATGACAACAGGAGAAACTCAGGGTAGATGGAAAAACTTTTCAAGTGTTATAACATGCCAGGTTCTGGAATATGATGCTTAGAAAAGTTGTGACTCACCTAAAATTCTCCTCTCCACCCTTCTTCTCATCTCACCTCTTCTAAAAGTTTACCATGACCATATTTTCTCTTATTATAACTCTCCTTAAGATTCTCCAGGGAATCGGAGATAGATCCAAGATGGCCATTTAGGAACAGCTCAGGATTGCAGCTCCCAGTGAAAGCGCAGAGGGTGAGTGGACACCGCATTTTTATTGCCCACAGGCCAGGAGATTCCCAGGCGGAGGAGCCCCACGGGTCACCAGCATGGCTGTTTTGGCCAGCGTGGCTGTTTTGCCCCATGTGGCTGCTTTGTCCCCCGCACCTGCTTTGTCAGTGCCTCGGCGTGGCGGTTCTCCGTACAAAATACACTGGTCCAGGTGCCCTTTTAGCTGGTGATTGGAGCACCAGGAAGTCACCCGTTCATCTGATTAAAAAGGGGACTGAACAGGGAGCCAGGCCAGGAGATTCCTGGACAAAGAAAGCTCCACGGATCTCAGCGCGGCTGTGTAAGCTGGTACAGTGAGTCACCACATGGGAAATCACACAGATCCTGGCACCTTTTCAACAAGCGACTGGAACACCTGGGAGTGGACTGTTCAACTAAAAAAAGAAAAAGAAAAAAAAAAGGCTCTGAGGCAGGGAGTCAGGTGATCAGGCTTGACTGGTCCCAGCCCCACAAAAGAATAGCAATCAGAAACTCTCTGGATTGAGAGTTTCACAGCAAGCAAAGCTGAACCCAGGATGGTCCAGCTCAGTGGGGGAGCGGCATCCGCCATTACCGAGGCACTTCACCACTACGGAGGTAGTCTGCCATCGATGAGGCAGCCTGCCATTGCCAAGGCAGCCTGCCATTGCTGAAGTTGTCTGCTGTTGCCAAGGCAACCTGCCATTGCCAAGGCAACCTACCATTACAGAGAGAGTTCGTCAATACAGACGTGGGCCACCATTGCCAAGGCAGTTCTAACTACACCTATATAAACAGGACTGCAGGAAGTTCACATGGCAGCTGGGCAGGGCCCACAACAGCTCAGCAAAGCCTCTGCAGGTAGACAGTGGGCAGGACAGGCCTGAATAAAAAGGCAGCAGCACAACGGAAACTCATAAATAAAGTCCTAACTCCCTGGGACAGAGCACCTGGGAACAAAAAGCGGTTTATGAGTTCTGCTGCAGCAGACGTAAACATACCTGCCCAGCAGCTCTGAATGAACAACGAAGCTCACAGCTCAGCACTTGAGCTCCTATAAAGGACAGGCTGTCTCCTCAAGCAGCTCCCTGACCCCTGTATATCGAAAGAGTAATCTCATAAAGGAGAGATCAGACTGACATTTGGCGGGTATCATTCTGGGACAAAGATAGCAGAAGAAGAAACTGGTAGCAACTCTTACTGTTCTGCAGCTGCTGCAGGTGATCCCCAGGCAAGCAGGGCCTGGAGTGGACCTCAGCAGTCCTACAGCAGAGGGGCCAGACTGTTAGAAGGAAAACTAAGAAACAGAAATAACTTCATCATCAACAAACAGAACATCCACTCTGAGACCCAATCTGAAAGTCAGCAACTACAAAGACGACAGGTGTATAAATCCACAATGATGGGAAGAAACCAGTGCAAAAAGGATGAAAACACCCGAAACCAGAACACCTCTCCTCCTACAAGGAATCACAACTCCTCATAGCAAGGGAACAAGGCTGGATGGAGAATGAGTGTGATGAAATGACAGAATCAGGCTTCAGAAGGTGGGTAGTAAGAAACTTCTGTGAGCTAAAAGAAAATGCTCTAACTCAATACAAAGAAACTAATAACCTTGAAAACAGATTTGACGAAATGCTAAAGAGAATGGACAACTTAGAAAGGAATATAAGTGAATTGATCGAGCTGAAAAACACAACACAAGAACTTTGCAAAGCATGCACAAGTTTCAACAGCTGAACTGACCAAGCAGAAGAAAGGATATCAGAGGTCGAAGATCACCTCAATGAAATAAAATGGGAAGGCAAGCATGGAGAAAAAAGGGTAAGAAGGAATGAACAAAGTCTCCAAGAAATGTGGGACTATGTGAAAAGACCTAATCTGCATTTGATAGGTGTACCTGAATGTGACAAAGAGTATGAATCCAAGCTGGAAAATACTCTTCAGGATATTATCCAGGAAAACTTCCCCAACCTAGCAAGGCAGGCCAGTATTCAAGTCCAGGAAATACAGAGAACACCACAAAGGTATTCCTCACGAAGAGCAATCCCAAGACAAATAATCGTCAGATTCACCAGGGTTGAAATGAAGGAGAAAATGCTAAGGGCAGCCAGAGAGAAAGGTTGGGTTACCCACAAAGGGAAGCCCATCAGACTCACAATAGATCTTTCAGCAGAAACCCTACAAGCCAGAAGAGAGTGGGGGCCAATATTCAACATCCTTAAAGAAAATAACTTTCAACCCAGAATTTTATATCCAGCCAAACTAAGCTTCATAAGTGAAGGAAAAATAAAATCCTTTGCAAACAAGCAAGTACTCAGAGATTTCGTCACCACCGGGCCTGCTTTACAAGAGCTCCTGAAAGAGGCTCTACACACAGAAAGGAACAGCCAGTACCAGCCACTCCAAAAACATACCAAATGGTAAACAGCATCAACACAATGAAGAATCTGCATCCACTAATGGGCAAAACAGCCAGCTAGCATCAAAATGGTAGTGTCAAATTCACACATAACAATATTAACCCTAAATGTAAATGGATTAAATGCCCCAATCAAAAGACACAGATTGACAAATTGGATAAAAAGCCAAAACCTATCTGTGTGCTGTATCCGGGAAAACCATCTCACATGCAAGGATACACAAAGGCTCAAAATAAAAAGATGAAGGAAGATTTACCAAGCAAACGGAGAGCAAAAAAAAGCAGGAGTTGCAATTCTCATCTCTGATAAAATAGACTTTAAAGCAACAAAGATCAAAAGAGACAAAGAAGGACATTACATAATGGTAAAAGGATCAATGCAACAAGAAGAGCTAACAATCCTAAATATATATGCAACCAATACAGGAGCACCCAGATACATAACGCAAGTTCTTAATGATTTACAAAGAGACAGACTCCCACACAAAAAATAGTGGGAGACTTTAACACCCTATCGTCAATATTAAACAGATCAACCAGACAGAAAATTAACAAGGATATCCAGGACTTGAACTCAGACCTGGACCAGGCAAACCTAATAGACATTTACAGAACTCTCCACTCCAAATCCACGGAATATACATTCTTCTCAGCACCACATCACACCTACTCTAAAATTGACCACATAATTGGAAATAAATCACTCCTCAAGAAATGCAAAAGAACGGATATCATAACAAACAGTCTCTCAGACCACAGTGTAATCATGTTAGAACTCAGAATGCAGAAACTAACTCAGAACTGAACAGCTTGATGGAAACTTAACCACTGGCTCTTGAATGTTGACCGGATAAACAATGAAATGAAGGCAGAAATAAAGATGTTCTTCGAAACCTATGAGAATGAAGACACAACATACCAGAATCTCAGGGACACATTTAAAGCAGTCTCTAGAGAAAACTATACAGCAATAAATGTCCACGTGAGAAGCAAGGAGAGATCTAAAACTGACACCCTATTGTCAAAATTGAAAGAGCTACAGGAGCAAGATCCAAAAAACTCAAAGCCTAGCAGAAGACAAGAAATAACTAAGATCAGAGCAGAAATGAAAGAGATAGAGACACAAAAAATCCTTCAAAATATCAATAAATTCAGGAGCTGGTTTTTTGAAAAGATCAATGAAATAGACAGACCACTAGCCAGATTAATAAAAAGAAAAGAGAGAATAACCAAATTGATGCAATAAAAAATGATAAAGGGGATATCACCACAGATTCCACAGAAATTCAAACCATCATCAGAGATGATTACAAACAACTCTATGCACATAAACTAGTAAACCTGGCAGAAATGGATACATTCCTTGATACTTGCCTCCTCCTGAGCCCTAACCAGGAAGAAGCTGAAACCCTGAATAGACCAATAACAAGGACTGAAGTTGAGGCAGCAATTAAGAGCCTACAACCCAAAAAAAGCCCAGGTCGAGATGGGTTCACAGCAGAATTCTACCAGACATACAAAGAGGAGCTGGTACCATTCCTTCTGAAACTATTCCAAACAATACAAAAAGAAGGAATCCTTCCCAACATTTTATGAGACCAACATCATCCTGATACCAAAACCTGGCAGAGACTCAACAAGAAAAGAAAACTTCAGGCCAATATCCATGATGAACATAGATGCAAAAATCTTCAATAAAATACTGGCAAGGCGATTGCAACAGCACATCAAAAAGCTTATCCACCATGATCAAGTAGGCTTCATCCTGGGGATGCAAGGCTGGTTTTATATACACAAGTCTATAAACATAATTCACCACATAAACAAAACCAAAGATAAAAAACACCTGATTATCTCAATTGATGCGGAGAAGGCTTTTGACAAAATTCAACAGCGCTTTATGCTAAAAAACCTCAATAAACTAGGTATTGACGGAACATATCTCAAAACAATAAAAGCTATTTACGACAAACCCACAGCCAATATCATACTGAATGGGCAAAAACTGGAAGCATTCCCTCTGAAATCTGGCACTAGACAAGGATGCCCTCTCTCACCACTTCTTTTGAATATAGTACTGGGAGTTCTAGCCAGAGCAATCAGACAAGAAAAAGAAATAAAGGGTATTCAAATAGGAAAGGAGGAAGTCAAATTGTCTCTATTTGCAGATGACATGATTGTATATCTAGAAGACCCCATCGTCTCAGCCCAAAATCTCCTGAAATGATAAGCAACTTCAGCAAAGTCTCAGGATACGAAATCAATGTGCAAAAATCACTAGCATTCCTATACTCCAATAACAGACTGAAAGAGAGCCAAATCAAGAACGAACTGCCATTCACAATTGCTATAAAGAGAATAAAATACCTAGGAATACAACTAACAAGGAATGTAAAGGACCTCTTTAAGGAGAACTGCAAACCACTGCTCGACGAAATAAGAGAGGACACAAACAGATGGAGAAACATTATGTGCTCATGGTTAGGAAGAATCAATATCGTGAAAATGGCCATACTGCCCAAAGTAATTTACAGATTCAATGCTATCCCCATCAAGCTACCAATGACCTTCTTCACAGAACTGGGAAAAAACACCTTAAACTTCATATGGAAACAAAAGAGAGCCCGCATAGCCAAGTCAATTCTAAGCAAAAAGAACAAACCAGGAGGCATCACACTACTGGACTTCAAACTATACTACAAGTCTACAGTAATCAAAACAGCATGGTACTGGTACCAAAACAGAGATATAGACCAATGGAACAGAACAGAGACCTCGGAGGCAACACAGCATATCTACAACCATCTGATTTTGACAAGCCTGACAAAAACAAGCAATGGGGAAAGGATTCCCTGTTTAATAAATGGTGTTGGGAAAACTGGCTAGCCTTGTGCAGAAAGCAGAAACTGGACCCCTTCCTGATGCCTTACACTAAAATTAACTACAGATGGATTAAAGACTTAAACATAAGACCTAACACCATAAAAACCCTAGAAGAAAATCTAGGCAAAACCATTCAGGACATAGGCATAGGCAAGGACTTCATTACCAAAACACCAAAAACATTGGCAACAAAAGCCAAAATAGACAGATGGGACCTAATCAAACTCCACAGCTTCTGCACAGCAAAATAAACAGTCATTAGAGTGAATCGGCAACCAACAGAATGGGAAAAAATGTTTGCAGTTTACCCACCTGACAAAGGGCCATATCCAGAACTTACAAAGAACTAAAACAGATTTACAAGAAAAAAACAAACAAGCCCATTCAAAAGTGGGCAAAGGATATGAACAGATACTTTACAAAAGAAGACATACATGAGGCCAACAAACATGAAAAAATGCTCATCATCGCTGGTCATCAGAGAAATGCAAATCAAAACTACATTGAGATACCATCTCATGCCAGTTCGAATGGTGATCATTAAAAAATCTGGAGACAACAGATGCTGGAGAGGATGTGGAGAAATAAGAACACTTTTACACTGTTGGTGGGAGTGTAAATTAGTTCAACCATTGTGGAAGACAGTGTGGCAATTCCTCAAGGACCTAGAAATAGAAATTCCATTTGACCCAGCAATCCCATTACTGGGTATATATCCAAAGGATTATAAATCATTCTACTATAAGGACACATGCACACGAATGTTCATTGCAGCACTGTTTACAATAGCAAAGACCTGGAACCAGCCCAAATGCCCATCGATGATAGACTGGACAGGGAAAATGTGGCATGTATACACCATGGAATATTATGCAGCCATCAAAAATGATGAGTTTGTGTCCTTTGTAGGGACATGGATGAACCTGGAAACCATCATTCTCAGCAAACTGACACAAGAGCAGAAAATCAAACACTGTATGTTCTCACTCATATGTGTGTGTTGAACAATGAGAACACATGGACACAGGGAGGGAAGCACTACACACTGGGGTCTCTTGGGGGGAAATAGGGGAGGGACAGCTGGGGGTGGGGAGTTCAGAGGAGATAGCATGGGGAGAAATGCCAGATATAGGTGATGGGGAGGAAGGCAGCAAATCACACTGCCATGTGTGTACCTATGCAATGATCTTGCATGTTCTTCACATGTACCCTAAAACCTAAAATGCAATTTAAAAAAAAAGAAGAAAAAAAAAAGATTGTCCAGGGAATCAGAACCAGTAGGATGGATGAATCAATGGATAGGTAGATGGATGATGGTGATAGATGATAGATAGATAGATAGATAGATAGATAGATAGATAGATGATAGATAGATGATGGATAGATAGATAAAAAGGAAAGATAAAAATAAAGGAAGAAGAATAAAAGAAAGAGAGAGAGAGGGAGGGAGAGAGGGAGAAAAAGAGAGAGAAAGAAAGAAAAAGAAAGAAAGAAAGAAAGAAAGAGAGAGGAGGGAGGCACGGAGGAGTAAGGGAGGGAAGGAGGTAGGGAGGGAGGGAGGGAGATGCAGATGACATGATTGTATATTTAGAATATCTCATCGTCTCAGCTTCAAATCTCCTGAATCTGAGAAGCAACTTAAGCAAAGTCTTAGGATACAAAATCAATGTGCAAAAATCACAAGCATTCCTATACGCCAACAATGGAGAAGCAGAGAGCCACATTATGAATAAACTCCCATTCATAATTGCTACAAAGAGAATAAAATACCTAGGAATACAGCTAAGAAGGGATGTCAAGGACTTCTTCAAGGAGAACTACAAACCATTGCTTAAGGAAATAAGAGAGGACACAAATAAATTGAAAAACATTCTATCCTTGTGGATAGGAAGAGTCAATATCATGAAAATGGCTATAATGCCCAAAGTAATTTATAGCTTCAATGCTATTCCCATTAAACTACTATTGACATTCTTCACAGAGTGAACAGGCAACCTACAGAATGGGGGAAATTTTTTGTAATCTACCCATCTGACAAAGGTCTAATATCCAGAATTTACAAGGAACTTAAACAAATTTACAAGAAGAAAAACAATTCCATCTAAAAGTAGGCAAAGGACATGAACAGACACTTCTCAAAAGAAGACATTTATGTGGGCAACAAACATATGAAAAAAGCTCAACATCACTGATCATTGCAAATCAAAACCAGAATGAGATACTGTCTCATGCCAGTCAGAATGGCGATTATTAGAAACTCAAGAAACAACAGATGCTGGAAAGGCTGTGGAGAAATAGGAACACTTTTACAGTGTTGGTGGAACATAAGTTAGTTCAACTGTGATGGAAGGCAGTGTGGCAACTCCTGAAAGATCTAGAACCAGAAATACCATTTGACCCAGCAATCATAATCCTGGGTATATTCCCAAAGGAATATAACTCATTCTATTATAAAGACACATGCACACATATGTTTATTGCAGCACTATTAACAATATCAAAGACATGGAATCAACCCAAATGCCCATCAACAATAGATTGGATAAAGAAAATGTGGTACATATACACCATGGAATACTATGCAGCCAGAAAAGGAAATAAGATCATGTCCCTTGTAGGGACATAGATGAAGCTGGAAGTGGAAGCCATCATCCTCAGCAAACTAATACAGGGACAGAAAACCAAACGCTGCATGTTCTCACTCATAAGTGGGAGCTGAATAATGAGATCACATGGACACTGGGAGGGGAACAACACACACTGAGACCTGTTGAGGGAACAGGGAAAGGGAGAGCATCAGGACAAATAGATAATGCATGTGGGGCTTAATACCTAGGTGATTAGTTGATAGGTGCAGCAAATCACCATGGCACACATTTACCTATGTAACAAAACTTCATGTCCTCCACATATATCCCAGAACTTAAAATAAAATTAAAAAAAATAGCCATCACAGTAAGTCATACATACTTTCACATAATTGCTTCTGTGGCTCTCTAGTTGTTTCATTTTCTGTAAGTCTGCTAGGTATGATTAGTATGAATAGTGTGCCTTCCCCACGCCTAATTCCTGACATAGTCACTAGAAACACTCTCTCACCTCTAGGCCATGACCTTCTAAAGACCACTTATCTTTTAATTTAAAATACATGTGTAAGTTATTAACACCTGTGTATTGATTTATAGATTTTTTCCTTGATGGAAAAAAAATCAAGATATTATAGAAAAGGAAATTATACTTGCATGTTAGATTTGGTCCCCAGTGTCTGAAGACATTTTTGATTGTCTTTTGATGTCAGGTAGGTAGAGGCCTGGGGTTCACTGCAACATCCTACAATGTCCAGGATGGCCCCCAAAATTATCTGACCCAAAATTTCAATAGTACCAAGGTTGAGAAACTCTGGTCTAGAGGAAAGACAGATGGAAGTTCTTACAAGAGAATTTTATTTTTCGTTAAAAAAGAATTTCCAAACTGGAAGGGATCTTAAAGAGTATACTCAAACTGCCTTTCTTTGTTGAAAGACAAATCAAGATTCAGTACTTGTATAATGAGCCTGAGGCGTTGCAGCCGCTCAACACAGAGGAAGAACTGATACCCATGTCTGCTGACTACCAGTGCAAGACATATTCTTGTTTCCTTGCCCATGAAATAGAAATCTGATTAACCAAGGAATATTGCCTTAGTAATTTTTCAAATGAGAAATAATTTTAAACTATTTTGTTGCGAAATCTATATATCTGTGTTAGGCAGCCTACAACATTGACCCCTGTGATAATCCCCACTTTTTGTTATTCATGTCCTTCTGTAATCTCTCTCCTTGAACATGGGTTGGACTCACTGACTTTTTACTAACAAATAGAATGTAGCAGAAAGGACAGGATGTTCTTTTTATTTTATTTTATTTTTGAGACAGTCTCACTCTATCACCCAGGCTGCAGTGCTATGGCACCATCTCAGCTCACTGCAATGTCTACCTCCTGGGTTGACGTGATTCTCCTGCCTCAGCCTCCCAAGTAGCTGGGATTACAGGTGTGCACCATCGCACACAGCTAATTTTTATATTTTTAGTAGAGACAGAGTTTCATCATGTTGGCCAGGCTGGTCTTGAGCTTTTGACCTCAAGTGTTCCGCCCACTTCGGCCTCCCAAACTACTAGGATTACAGGCATGAGTCACCATTGCCCGACCAGGATGTCACTTTCAAGAGTAGGTTACAAAAACACTGGTATCTCTCCTGGGTGTGCTCCCCCGCTCTTTCTCTCCCTCTCTTAGGTAGTTCTCTCTGGAGAAACCAGCTGCCAGAGAGTTCGCAGGCAGACCCCTCCCTGGTTAAGCCATGCGGTATATGCAGCCCAGTGCACACCTTCACTGTAGTCTGGTGAAAGACGCAGAGCCAGGGGCACCCAGCTAAGCTATACTTGGATTTCTGACCCACAGAAACTGTGAAATAATAATTTTTAAAAAGTGTTATCCTAAGCCCCTGAGTGTTGGTGTTAAGTTGCTATTGTTACAGTAAAAATGTAATAATCTTAAAATTATTTAAGAGGAAGAGATGAGCTCAAGTATTGGCAAGTCTTTACAACACAGAAACTTTCAAGCCACCTTGGGACCATTTTATTTGGAATTAAATTAAATTAAATGTAATGAGATCATTGTAGAATTAACTATAATGTCATTCAGCCTAGACCTACTCTGGGCATATTTGCTGCTGATAAAACCACTTTAATTTGTGTGTTTTTAAATCTCTGGGCATTACAGAAAAAGAAAAAAATTGAAAAATAAAATGAAATCTGGTTCCCCATAATTTCTACTGTGTTTACGTGTGCACTGGAAGAAACAGTCATTTACAAACTGAAAGAAATAGTACAACATCTAGTTGGTACTATTTTTACTTGCATCTAATGGATATGCAGAGGAAATGCTGAAGACTCCCTAGAGATACTGAAAAAATACTTTACTACCCCCAAGTGGACATGTAAGTTATATTTACTGAAATAAAATGTAAAATTGGCATTGTCATCCAAAAAAAAAAAAATAGGTATGAAATGATTATACAACAGACTCAGAATCTCAGAGCTGGTAAGAATTTAAAAATTTTAAAATATAGAACCTTAGAACTGGTGAGATATTTGAATTCCTTCTACAATCTATCTTATGCTTGTACATTTTTTGTTGTGTAAGTTTGCTGGCTACCAAGGCAGTTCATTCTCTTTTCAGACAGCTTAATTTGAGTTGTTCTCATAAGTCTTTGTTTCTCTTGAAAACTATCTACAAACCACACAAGATCTTTCATGTCATCTATACCATTCTTATTGTTATTCTTGACTTACAAAAATGGAGATGCTATAAATTTCCAGACAGCATATTTAAATAACACAGAAAACTGGATTTTAACATTTTTTAGTGTAACCCTAAAAAGTCTTCCGACTATTGTTTCTTTATGTAAATGACTCAACCAATTCTGACACACAAAGGGCCCCTACATTCTTTTAGACTTTCCAAGCTTCCTAGATCTGGTTTATGAGTTATGTCTCAAAGTCCAGTTTGCCAACATTTCAAACTATAAGTGTAGACCAACTCCTTATCTGTGTCAGAGGTTTCCGAAGACGATAGGTAGCATGACTTCAGGGTAAACCTCAAGCATAGTTACCAGCCTAGAATTTATTCCAGCCGTCTCTGCTGAATAGGACAGAACTACACATCAGCTTAAGGACTCCCTTTCCTTCTCCAGCTAACACTGAGACCATTGTTCCTTAAATTACAACCAGTGGACTACTTGTTTTTGAACCATTTGGGAGTTTTTTTTGTTTTTTTGTTTTTTGTTGTTGTTGTTGTTGTTTTTTAATGCAGGCTCCTTAGGCAAATATGCTGCAAGAGCTGTTTCCAGAAGATTGGTCTCACTATGAGTTCTGTGAAAAACAAAGGATATTGAAGTCAGATAAGTTAGGGAATGTCAGCAAACTATAGGGAAAGAATATACTACTGCATCTTGTTAACATGCCTGGGCACTTTTGCTCATACTTTTTAATTGTCCTCATCAGCAGTAAAGAAGGAAGAATTACATATCAGATTATTCAGAGTTTTGGGATAGTGACTGGACTGTTATTATGATTGGATGTAATCACTGTGTCTTAAAAGCATAAACAAGGCTGCAGTGCTGTCCCACACTTCCATTTACACTGCTGTTTCTGTGCAGGTGTGGCTGATTGTTGTCTCTTCTTTCTCCCTCCTCCAGACACATAAGTTAGACCAAGGCCAGGGAAGACCTAAGATCTGCCATATTGCTCTCCATCCATCCACTCAACTTCCTTTATCCTTAAGCCTGGCACAAGATAGTGATATTTGAAGATTTAAACCAGGGGAAGACAGGAAGCCCTTTGTGTGCCTTAAGGTACATATTGTGTGTTTCAACATGATAATTTACAGGGGAGCCCTACATTTGTTATTGGCTACTTGAAGAATTATTAATAAAATGGTATATTTGTTCTCATTCCATTTTTCCTTATAGATTTTACTTAGCCAGAATTCTGTAAAAAGAAGAGGTGTCTTCTCAGGCCAGGATCTAGGCATTTTTATAATTCAGACCAAAATTTCCCTCCTAATTCTGCTAAGATCTTACCCTTAAACCTACAAAGAACACTTTATCTTCCTTTCAGAGACCCATAATTAATAGTGGCACATGTGAGCCTCATGAGTCTTACCGTGAATGAATTTGCTTACTCTCATTTAATTTGAAGTTTTCCAATCCTGTGTGCTCCTGGTACCCCACTGAGGTAATGTTACTGAGGGCACATTTTGGGAAATGTTAGCGTTAATGAGAAAGTCCGCAAACATTTTCTCTAAAGGACCAAATAGTAAATATTTTAGGCTTTTACAACCATATACTTTCTGTCACAACTACTCAATGCTGAACATTGTAGCACAAAAGGCATCAACAACATGAAAATAAATCAGCATGGCTATGTTCCAATAATGCTTTGTTTATAAAAACAGATGGTAGACCATATTGGCCCATGTTGTAGTTTGCTGACCTCTGGTATAGACTAAAAACAGTCAAGTCATTTTTTTGTTTGCTTTCTGTTTTTCTATTATTTTTTCTTCTAGGTCCACAATCTGATTCCATTTTTTAAGGTCTTATTTATTTGATGAGGAAAAATATTGGAGGTAAAAAACAGAATCAATTCATCTTTTTAACATAAACGGATCAGACTTCGTTTTAGTTTTCACTTTCATTATTTTGATTACCCCTGCCCTCCCACCACCCCCGACCCTTTCATCTGCCACACAGCATTCTTGCCAGGACAACTGGCTTTCGGGAAAGTAAAATTCAGAAGCACTGGGCAGAAACCCAAAATGGGAGGAAAGAGTGTCCTGGCCAAGAAAGGATAGGCGAGAGAGAGAGAGAGAAAGATCCTAAAATGAATACGACAGCCTTTGCCCCAATGCGTTTCTACCGATTTTCCCCTGTGCTTCCCTCTAGAGCCTTTACTCTAAGCAAAGTGGCCTGGCTGGTCTCCCTGGAGTCCGTTTTGTCCCTCATCCATACGGAAGGTCTCTCTCCTCTCTGGGGATAAAGAGAAGTTAATGGAATTGAGAGAGAAGATAAAATAAGTCAATTTCTGTCTATCTTTTCTACTGTGTGTTGTTTTTGAAAAAATATGTTAATCCTTTCAGTAATTATTGTTTCACATTATAATCCTTCCTTACAATCTCCTCTCATTTATATGCTTCTTTTTTAATAGCAAAATTCCATCAATCTATATTCTGTTTCCACATCCTCATATTCCACCTTTTCTTGGAATCAATTCACTGAGGCTTTTCTTTCCATTTCTCCAGGGAAGCCACATTCATCAAGCTCACCAATGACCTCCGGGTATCCATCCTCTTCTTGTTCAACTCCTCGGCAGCATTGATTTAATTCTTCTATTTATTGAAACACTTTCTTTCTTGGCACCTTGAATCCCACTCTCACCTTCTGACCACTTCTCAAACATTTCTGCACTACCACTGTCATCCAAGCTACCTTCCTCTCTCACTTGATCTATCAAATAGCTTCTTCACTGCATTTTTTTGATTCCACTCTTGCTTCCCCCACTCCCAACTGTTCTCCACACAAGAGACAGTGATGGTTGAGTTGATGCTTTAAACCACCTTAATCTGTTCAAAATTTACTAATGGCCTGCCAACATATTTGAAACAAAACTCAGTGGCCTACAATGTAAAATGTGGTGCCACCAACTCTCTGCCTTCTTACCCACCACCCTCTCACTGCATATGAGTTACACTAGGCTTCTTCTAGCTCATTTCTCATGGCCTTTGCACTTGCTGCTGTGCCTACCTATACAGGTATTGATCGACTTACGACCTATGCAATTTACGACCATTCGACTTTACGACCACAATCGTCAGCCATGACTGCTCCGTGTCTGGCAGCGCAAACATTGCCCAGCTGGGCGTACGACAGTGCGGACCAGCTTCCGGCAGCACTACCATTTCTGCGTGCACCATTTCAACTGTTATCCCGGACTCGGTACAGCAATTTGTGTTTTGTGTCTTGGATATTTTTCATCAAACCCCTCCCAATAAACTTCTTATACAGCTAGTGTTTGACTTACGACCACAGTCGGGACCGCGGACCGGTCGTAACACGATTTGGTCATAAGTTGAGTAGGCTATATGTACAGTTGAAATGGTGCACGCAGAGATGGTAGTGCTGCCAGAAGCTGGTCCACACTGTCGTACGCCCATCTGGGCAACGTTTGCGATGCCAGATGTGGAGCAGTCGTGGCTAGCGATTGTGGTCTTAAAGTCGACTGGTTGTAAGTTGCATGGGTGGTAAGTCTATCAATACCTACATTTCGAAGCAATGGACCCGAACATTGAACGATTTGCAAGGACTGAACGGATGGCGCACGATGTGTTTCGTCCGTATGGTGAAATTTATGAAGAAAAAAAGAAACATACAATTCAAACAAAGCTCACCATGTTCATGAAAAAACCAACTCCAGTAACCCCAACTGCTGCCTCAGATGACAACATCAACGATCCGCAGCCAAGCACCAGCGGCCAATAAAATGTTTCGTACATGTTTATGTATTTTGATATGTTTTGCAATTGGGAAAATGTTTCCTATGGTATTTTTTACACCTGTATTTTGTAATTTTGTATGTTTTGCAAATATTAAACCAGTTGTAGTGGTAACACGGTGTTTTACTTAAACCTGACGAATGTAAAAATAAGAAACAAAATGGTGTAGAGCTGATATAAATGGCATAAAATGAACAAAGAAAATTATGACATATAACAATAATGAAAGAAAATTATGATAAAATATGACTTAAGGATTTTTATAACATCATTTCACAGTACTGTACATATAGCCTACTCAACTTACGACCAAATCGTGTTACGACCAGTCTGTCGGAACCAATCATGGTTGTAAGTCGAGCACTAGCCATGTATTTCCCTCAGGTGCATGGATGGCTTGCATCTTCATTTCATGCAGTGCTCTATTCAAATATCACTTCTCAGAAAATCTTCCTCTGGCCAACATTTTAAAATTAACCACTCCTTCTTCACTGTCTGTTATCCTACTTTAATTTTATTCAAAGTGCTTATCACTTCTATGTATATATTTATTTATTTGCTGTTCTGTGTGACCCAGTAGAAAATAAGCCCTATCAGGGCTGTTCACTTCTGTATCCCCAGCATTTAGAATACTTCCTAGAACACAGTTGGTTGGTAGATATTTGTTGAATAGGCATGGTAATGGGACATAAAACATTCATAAGGTATACTACTCTGTATTAAGACTTTAAAAATCAAATCCAAGATACGGAATAGGAAATGGTGGGGAGTCATGCATGCAACTACAAAGATACAAGGCAGAGTACCTGGTATCCAAAAAGGAATAAGTGAAATTTTATGAGAGCATAGTTCACTTCTAAATTACCCCCACAACTAGGGAAAGAGTTTATGACGGGGATGATATTAAGCTTAGAACATTGGATAATGCATAATATTTTGTTTGAGAAAGGAAGAAGGAACAGCATGAAAAATGCTAGAAAGGTAAGAAAGCACATTCATTCATTTATTTAATGAATATTTATTGATCTTCTATTATGAGCACACTAGGCTCTATTGTAAATGTTGGAGATTCAGGAATAAATAAGAGAAGAATACAAATTACAACCTCAAAAAGTTTACAATCTAGGGGGAATAGTCAATAAGAAAATAAAGAAATATACAGAACAATTTTTGATTATGACATAAGCAGAGTTATAGCAACACATTGGAGGATGGGATAAAGAGCTCAAAAGAATTGGGGACAAAATTAAGGCATTGCTTGGAACTGAGTTACCACAGAAGTTCTCTAAGGGAAATTCTAGAGCCAAAGAATGAAAAGGAGCCAGCTCTGCACAGAGGTAAAGGAACATCATACCATGCCGAGAGAACAGCAAGGGCACAGGCCCTGGAGTGAGGAAGCGAATAGTCATTGACCTGCTCGCTGACCATTTCCAGTTTCCTACCTTGCAGGCACATGTCGGATTGCACTTCCTTGTTCTTGAATTAGATTAGTTCTAGCCTCTAAATTATGAGTAGAAGTAATGTGTATCAACTGCTGATACAAGATCTGCCAGAGGATGTCTTCCCTGCAGAATAACAACTAACAGTCCCTGAGGGACTGCAATAAAGAGAGCCCCTCTATAATCCATAATGAACAGACAATAACATTTGGGTACGTCTGTGTGTATGCGTGCGAAAGTATGTTTTCTTTCTCTTGGGTAGTTATCGAAGAATGAAACTGCTGGGTCATATGGTAACTCTGTGTTTAAGAAACTGCCAAACTGTTTTCCAAGTAGTTATATCATTTCAACTCCCATCAGCAATGTGCAGTTTCAAATTGCTCTACATTCTCACCAACATTTGTTATGTCTTTATTTTTATTTTTTATTATAGCCATTCTAGTGGATGTGAAGTGGTACATTATTGTGGTTTTGACTTGCATTTCTCTAATAAACACATAATTTTGTTTGCACTGGGCAAAAATAGATGCAAGGAGACCACTGAAGAAACTCTTTCACAAGACCATATGATAGATGACAGGCAAGGTGGTAACAGTGAAGAGGGTATGAACTTCCACACAGCACAAAGGATCTGCCCAACATTGTGCTAAGAGACTGGGCCAAACTTTAGCCTGGATGCCACCTGCACTACACTGTGTCCCTTAAGGTGACACACAATGCCACCAAACCATAAAATATATGTTGTTCCAACCCACAATCCCAAACCATTTTCAGTAATTCACTTACTGCCCTTTGTAATTTTCTGTTGTTCCACAGATCTCCTAATCTTTTTTTCTTCTTACCCACTTTTTACTTCCCCAGAGCTCCTTTGCGTTTTCTTGCTGTTTTCCCTTTAAAAACCTGTCACCTTTGTCTTAGTTGGAGTTCAGCTCAGTGTACACTGTGTCCCTCTCCCCTATTGAAGTAGTCTGAATAAAATCTGTCTTGCCAACTTTAATAAATGTCGAGTATTATTCCCTTTTGTCAAGGGAAAGAAGATATATTTTAGAAACAGAATGAAAACTCATGCTGATGAATTATATGCAGAGAATGAAAGTAAGCAACAAATCAAGGTTGACTTCTGGGTTCTTAGCTTGAGTAGCTGAGTGGGTGAGGGTGTCGATTGCTAACTTGGATAAGTGCTGAAGAGGAACCTGGAAGAAGAAAAAAGAAATTTTAAAACACTGTTTTAAAAATGTGAATTTGACATACCTATAATATATCCAATTAGAGATAGGAGTATAGTATTGTAGCTACAAATTTCAGAACCATCTTTGTCCATTTAGCATTTAAAGCCATGGAGTGAATGAGATGACTGTGAGAGAATGTGTAGACAGAGAAGGTCATCCAGAACCAACAGGTGGAGAAATCTAATAACTAAAGGTAGGATTGAGAAGAAAAAAACAGCAAATGAAAAGATAAAAAAGGAGGATTAAAGAGGCACGAGGACTATTAAAAAAGAGTGGGACTAGAGAAACTAAAAGAACAGCTTCATGAAGAGGCCAATAGTAAATGGTGAAAAAGAGAGTTCAAAGAAGTGTCTGTCCATTTTGGCAATAGGTTTATCATGCACAGGGATAGTTTTAGAGAAGTAACGATGGTAAAAGCTAGATTGGAGTAGATTAAAGAAACAGTGGAAGACAGGGAACCTAATGCAATGAATACAGACCACTCCTTCAAAGTGATTTACTGTGAAGAAGAAGAGAGAAATATGATGATGAAGAAGTAGAAGGTGGACCATGGGAGGGCAATGTAAAATGTGAGAACCCAGAGTGTATTCACATGCACTTGGAGTAATTTGGTTAAAAGGAAGAAACTGTGCTGTAGGAGACAGGGGAAACCACAGAGTGAATACTTGAGGAAGCACAGAGAGCACAGGAGACTGACCCTTGGTAGAAACAATGAAGAGATGGAAATCAAAAATATGGATCCAAAGAAAGTTATGTTCTGAATTTGAAAATGTATTTATGAGAAAGCCCCCTCTGCTTCTATTTATTCAGGCAAGGTTATCAGATAAGGGGGCAGGGATAAGACATCCGAGGGAGTGAAGTATGAAAGAATTGTCCTGACAAGGAGAAACCAAATTTACAAGGATGAAAATTCTAGGCAATGTGAAGCCCATTTGAAGTCTGTCATATTGAAATTAAACTGCAATGAATCAGTCACCATATTGTATATGTGTTTTTCATTTGGGTACACATGATCATCTGTTTAAATTCAGGTTCAGACAAGGTAAATAACTAAATTCAGTCTGAATTGGGTTTAGCCATACTAGCATATCAGAGGGCTAGAAAGGCAAGGTCATTGATGATGTTTACAAGGAGATGATTACTATGATGGACAAGAGCATCTAAACTGGGTAAAAAGGCAAATGCAGGTAAAAGAATAGCTAGTGGCAAAATGGTAAAGTCAATGCATTGGAGACCCAGTTTGGGTGAAAATATTGTTGTAGAGAGAGGACTAGATGAATCGAGACAGAGTACAGAAGTTGGTGATCAGGGAGTAAGACACTTGAAATAAAGATTTGAGGTGACACACTTACTGATGATACAGGTTAAGTATTCCTTTATTGAAATGGTTGGGGCCAGAAGTGTTTCGGATTTCAGATTTTTTTCACATTTTGGAATTTTGGAGCATTTTAGATTTATTTTATGAATTTCAGATGCTCAACTTGCAACAAGGTCTAGGCAATAGTGGGGAGGAAGGCAAGAACACTGGCAGAGATCAATGTGATCCCAATGGCTCATCTTCTAAGAAGTTGAAATTATCAGATATTCTGATGGGCACACAGCTTTTGCAAATCTTTTACGTTGTATTTAAATGGAGAAGTACATGCCGTTAGCCTACAAATGCCCAACATTAAAGGCCAAACACTTGGGGTGCAGATATTTAAAAAAATCTGAAATAAGTTGTCACAACAGTTGTCACAACAATGTTGAAGTCTGTGAGCATCGTGTTCCATGAAATTGTCGATGCACAGCTTGTGTAGCTGCATACAGCAGCCTTGCAACCAACGGTTAACCTCATCAACATTCTAGCCCAGTTGTTCTCATCTGGGGATGATCTTCTCCCTCAGGAGAGACCCCAGGGGATATCTGGCAATGTCTGGAAACATTTTTAGTTGTCATAACTTGGGGGGAAGGGAGAGCTAGTATCTAGTGAACAGAGGCAAACATGCTGCAAAACATCCTATGATGGGCATGACTGCCCCGCTGCCCCCTGCAATAATCTTCGGCCCAAAATATCAAAGTTAAACTCTAGTCCTAGCATCTGTGAGTATTCCCTTCCCTTTCCTCTTACCAGGAAGACATGTACATTCTTCAGAAGCAAAAGACCACGGTGATTTTTATATCACTATGGAGCATGGAGTTTGTACAGACTCCTATCTTCGGCCCATTCCCTAATATCTCCTCCTCCTCCAGCCACCTATGTTTCTGATGGCAATTTGTTTTCATTCCTGGCTGGTGATAAAGAAAGCAGCTGTAATCACTAAGTCATTCAATTAATTACCTGATGCATAAAATTAAGGTAATTAAAAAGGAAGAATTAGGTCAATCCTTCTCAATTGGCTGTACTCTACTTATCTTGTAAGCTGTTAGTCTAATTGTGACGCCTCCTTGGGTTCTGGAAAATGTCCCAGTGGTATTTCTTGTCTTCTCTGACATTTGCAGTTTGCCAAAGGACTTGCAATGAGAGTTCTATGTTAAATATCTAATACCTAGAGGGCCAGTTCTAAACACCATCCTGGCCCTCCTAATCCACAGATTCTGTACCAATCATGGATTGAAAATGTTCAAACTTTTTTAAAAATTAAAAATAACTAATCCACAGGTTCTGTACCAATCATGGATTGAAAATATTCAAACTTTTTTAAAAATTAAAAATAACAATAAGGCAATAAAAAATACAAATAAAACACTACAGTATAACAACTATTTACATAAAATTTACATTGTATTAGGTATTAGAAGTATTCTAGAGATAATTTAAAGTACACGGGAGGATGTGCATAGCTTATATGCAAATTTTACAGCAATGTATATAAGAGATATGAACATGCACGTTCCTGGAACCAATACCCCGCTAACAGACAGGGACAACTTGAATGTGCCGCTTGTCCTAAGACCTTTCCTTGAAGTTTTGTGCCACAATAGATACTTATTTCAAAGACCAGTTCCTAGTTCCAGCTCTGCCACTAGCTCATGGTATCATCCTAAATGTCACTTGATCTCTTTGGATTCAATTTATTGCCTATAGCATGAGGAAGAAAGACCAATTAGGTGATGTCCAAAGCCAGAACATTAAGAATTTATCTTGATAAGTACCCAGGGATTTATCTTGATAACTACCCAGGGATTTAACAGTAAAACAGATCTGATATGGTCCTCTAAGACTTCCTCTCCAGTGAGGGAATGACAGATACTAACCGTATCACAATAAAAGGTGACAAGTGCATACAGAAGGGCAAAATATTGTCAGGGCCTTGCTACTTTAAGTGTGGTTCTTGGAGCAGCTTTATCAGTGTCACCTGAGAACTTGTCATAAAGGCAGGAAACTGGGTTCCCATCCCAGACTCACTAAATCAGAATGCACATTGTAGCAAGATCACCTAAGTGACCTGTAGGTGATTTAAACCTGAAGAAGCACTGGTCTAAGGTTGGGGCAGTCTCTATGCACTTTTAATAAGCTGAAGGTGGGAATAAAAGCTGATAACATTGTCTAGGGCCAAGTCAACAGTTTGGGCATCTTTTGGTAGACATTTGAAGACAGTGTAAAGCCTTTAGATGGGGAAAATACATAATCAATGCTGGGATTTATGAAGATTAAATTGTCCATGTGTAGACAGATTGTAGAAAGTAAACTAGGAAAAGGGAGACAGTTACTAGGCCATTGCAACAGCATGGGATAATTGTATCATGAAGATAGAGAAAATAACGAATTAAACCTAACGCTGTTTTTGTATTTCAATAGCATGCTTAAAAAAAAGCACAAGATTTTATTATAATATTAGTATTTGTTTTTCAGCCTCTGAGAGACTTCTAATCAGCAGAGAGATTAAGTCTCTTTCCAAAGTACTATGGATAAAATTTTTAAATGATGGCAATATGTAAAATTATATATAAATTATAAATATAATAGAAAAATTTAAAAATTTTTCACATATATTTCACAGATCCAAGTAAAATCTGTCATCAACCACTTACAGACATGGATTTTATCATCCATAGTTGCTTTTTACTGACAAAATAATTAAGTTAAAAAAACACCCAATGATGTATAGGGTAAGATGAATGAATAAATTAGAAACACAGAAAGATCATTTTTCCTCTCTGGGACTCATCAGCCTATTTTGATGGTTAGAAAATCTCTCAAGGGCCCTTACATTCTGACATTCTGAATTTAACCATGCAATGACATTGTTCATTTAAAAAGTACTTACTGAACATTAGGATTACACCAGCAGCTATCCAGGCATGTGGACATAATAATGAGCTAAAGCAGACATGGTGTTTCCCTCACAGAGTTCTCAGAATCATTATATGATCTTTCTAGATAGACAAAGCTGAAATTACCAAATAAATGTCCCAAAGTTTTTAAAACCTAAGTTGAGAAACTTGCAAGGAAAGGTATTTTGGTATTCGGTGACTGTCATAACAAATTACCACAAATTTGGTGGCTTAAAACAACAAAAATTTATTCTCTTACTGTCCTAAAGTAAGATGACTTGAAAAGCTCAAGATCAAGGTATTGGCTAGGCCTTGCTCCCTCCAAAGCCTCTAGGGGAGAATCCTTTCTTACTTAACATCTTCCAGCTCCTGTTGCTCCAAGCATTTGACTTTCACTAACAGAACTCTACCCTCTGCCTCCATTTTCACATGGCCTTCTCTTTTTCCTGTATCTTCTCCTCTTTTTCTCTTATAAGGACACTTGCCATTGGATTTAGGGACCACCCAGATGATTCAACATGATCTCATCTTGAGATCATTAACTTAATTGCATCTGCCAAGACCCCAAGTAAGGGCATGTTCAAAGTTGCTAAGTGTTAAAATTTGGATATTCCTTTTTTTTGTTTTGTTTTGTTTTGTTTTTCTTCTTTGAGACAGAGTCTTGCTCTGTTGCCCAGGCTGGAGTTCAATGGCCCAGTCTTGGCTCACTGCAACCTCCACCTCCTGGGTTCAAACAATTCTCATGCCTCAGCCTCCTGAGTAGCTGGGTCTGCAGGCATGCACCACCATGCCCAGCTAACTTTTATATTTTTAGTAGAGACAGGGTTTCACCACGTTAGCCAGGTTAGTCTCAAGCTCCTGGCCTCAAGGGATACACCAGTCTCAGCCTCCCAAAGTGCTGGGATTACAGGTGTGAGCCACTGCACTCAGCCAAATTTCGATATTGCTTTTTAGGAGACACTATTCAACCCACCACAGAACACATGATCACAAAATGGTTAGGAACTGATAACCTGGATGTTTTACCAGTCCACCAACAGAACCATCCATTGGTGATGTTTTCAATTTGCCCACTTCTTCAATAAAGACATAAACCAAGCAGAGGGATGAGGTACTAGAAAGGAGCACACCTTGTCATTTCATATAACCATTTAGTCTGAGAATGTCAAGGATGACTTCAATGGCCTTTCAGAAGTCCTTGAATAAGTTGACGGATGTTCAGAAGAAAAAAAGCATTTAATTGAGGGGCCAATTATAATAACCCTCTTAAAGAAAGCCTTTTAGAATCACTCATTAGCACAGCTCTATTTAGGTAAATAGAGTAACAGGACAGAGTCATTACCCTTAGGAGAGTGAGAAGAGTCAGGGGAATGCATTTTAAAGGCAATGAAGCCCAGTGAGATTGATGGGCTTCATACCTACTTCAATATGTTCAATTCACTGCTTTATAGTTTTCAATGAGTATGCCCCAACTCCATTATGTTTATTGGATGAGTGCCAATGGACACTGGAGGTAAGAGATAATAAGAATCATGTTACTATCATCCTTAATATTAAATTGTATAATGCTGCATCATCAAAATATGAAGAAAATTATATTCAATATATAATCACTTTTAATCACTGTCTATTTCTGAAAGCACAAGTTAGATGAAAAGCTATTCTATTCATCTATCATGAATCACTGAAATCTTTCAAGCCAGATAATGTCTATGTTATGCTTCTCTGAAATTGTAACTATAAGATTATCTGAGATATATGTGAAGATATGTGCCACAGACAGATGTGACTGAAATATATTCATAGCCACAAAATAAGTAAGTATTTAGCTAAGTCCTTGATCTTAATCAAATTATTAACCTAGCAAGATAACTTTTTCTCCATGAGCTTCATTGTTTTATTTTGTCAAATTAAGGGTATCACCTCTGGAGTTATGCAATATAGGCCCAGAAAAAAATAGAATTTCAAATTCATGTAAGTTTGGAAAGTGCTACAAAGTATTTATCTTTCTTAAATATTCATAATTCACATTTGAACACTAATGGCTCTGAGAAGCCCTAAAAGAAACATATTTATGTAAGCCATTTTGCGGGTATCAATAAACTCTAAAGTTTACATGAAAAGCCAACTGACTTTAAATAACTGAAATAAAATGGAAGAAGAAAAAAGTTTGAAGACTTACATTACCCAATTTTAAGACTTACTATAAAGCTACAGTAATCAAGATAGTGTGATACTGGTGAAAGAAAAGAAACATATATCAATATAACAGAATGAAAGATCCCAGAAACAGACATTGTGAACTAATTTTGTTTTTTCTTTTTTTTTTTTTGAGATAGTCTTGCCCTATCACCCAGGCTGGAGTACAGTGGCACAATCTTGTCTCACTGCAACCTCTGCCTCCCTGGTTTCAACAATTCTCCTGTGTCAGCCTCCCACATAGCTGGATTACAGGCATGTGCCACCACTCCCAGCTATTTTTTGTATTTGTAGTAGAGATAGGGTTTCACCATGTTGGCCAGGCTGGTCTCAAACTCCTGACATCCAACTATCTGCCTGCCTCAGCCTCACAAAGTGCAAGGATGAGGCGAGAGCCACCACACCCAGCCCTTGTGAGCTAATTTTTGACAAAGGCACAAAGTCAATTCAATGGAGAAAGGATAGTATATTCAATAAATAGTGTTGGAACCATCGCACATCCATATGCAAAAAAAAAAAACACAAAAAAAAAAAAAAAAAAAAAAACCTACCCACAAATCGTATATCTTACACAACAATTAACTCAAAATGGATCATAAAAATATAAAAGTAAAACCATAAAACTTCCAGAGGGAAGCAAAGGAGAAAATATAGGAAAACTTGAATTTGGTAATGAGTTTTTAATTACAACACAAAACACAAAATCCCTGAAAGATAAACATTGGTAAGTTGGCCTTTACTTAAACTAAAAACTTCTGCTTCATGAAATACACTCTTATAGTAACACACAGACAAGGAATAGACTAGGAGAATATATTCACAAACATATATCTGATAAGAGACTGGTATCTAATATATGAGGAACTTTCCAAACTCAACAATAAGAAAAAGACTAATTAAAAAATGCACAAAGGATGTGAATAGACACTTTACCAAGTGGTATAAGATGGCAAGAAAAGATGTTAACATTATATATCATTAAGGAAATAAAATTAAAACAACAATAAGATATTACTACATACCTATTAGAATAGCTGAAATCTTTTTAAAAGAAAAAAATAAAAAATCTTGACAATAAATTGCTAGCAAGGATGACAAGCAACAGATACTCTCATTCATTGCTGGTGGGACTGCACTTTGGAAGACAGTTTGGCAGTTTCTTACAAAGCTAAATATAGTCGGATCACAGTGTCAAACAACCACCCTTCTAGGTACCAACTGATTTGACAATTTATGTCTACACAAAAGCCTGCAACACAAATGTCTAGAGCAACCTCATTAATAGTCTTCAAAGACTGGAAGTAATCGAGACATTTATTAGCTGCATGGATAAACCAACTAGTATGCCCAAACAATGAAATACTATCCAATGATAAAAATGAATAAGCTATTGAACCACTTAAAGACATAGATGAATCTTAAATGCAAATTGCTAAATGGAAGCTGCCAGTCTGAACTGTATGATTTCATTTATATAACGTGCATAAGAGTTAATATAGTAGGCTTGAGATTGTTAACCATAGGAAAACCTGCTTGCAAGGTTGCTCTTCCCCCAGCATCTGGGAACTTGGATGTCAGAAGAGTTTCCACCATTCCAGGACTGATAAGAGTGGTTCACTTTACCTTAACTGTTCATGAAAACAATATGCTATATGCTGAACACCTGCTTCCCTTCTAGATGTCTGGAATTGGGGTATATGTTAGGCATGGAAATTTTTTTTTAATTAGGAAGTAGGGGAATCCCAGGATAGAATGCGGAATATGGCAAAAGATTGTAGTACAAATGCATAAAGCAACCTCATTCAAAGGGGTAGAATAAAACTAACATCAGAAATTAGTGGAACCTAAAAGATCAAAGACAAAAGAAACTATATATAAACACTGTACTCCAGTTAATAAAGTGTTTTTTTTTTTCCCCAGGGAGTGGAAGTCAAGTCGGAAACCTCTAAGCATGTATACTGGTATTCAACAATTAAGTAATCAGATGACAGATCATGGGAACCAGGTTTTCATTGCTGAAATTGGAAACTACAGATAAGCAAGGGAAAGGCTAGAATGTTATGTGTGGTAAAAGATCAGAGTTGGAGACATCAATGTGAAATTATGCTTTGCTTAATTTATAGATGTTACATACAGAAATATTTATAGATAGGTGTACTTACATCAATTAGTATAAACATATACATTTGTTTGATCTGCCAGCTGAGAGTTCTAGAAGCAATGGCTCACACGTTGCAAATACATATATAGCCCCCAGGTCTTGATTTCTAATAATATTCATATATTAAAAATCAGACTCCTTGGAAATATCTGATTTTAGTACTAGAGAAGAAATTATACAAAATTAGCCTGAAGCATCTTATGTAAGAAAGTTAGCATATGTTAAAACGAACAACAACAAAAAACGCAATGATGAAAGTGTGTCAAAAGAACACAGGAAGCAAACTTAAAAGCTCCCAGTGGCCAAAGATGGAATAATTTGAGCAACAAAATAAAATTACATTGAATCATAACCCAATGCATAAAGTAAATATCTATGAGTCTCTACTGATATAAATAAACGATTAAATAAATGGAAGAGAATGGGCAAATCTCCCATGCTGAAAAATTCCAAAGGATTTATGTAGATACTCTGCCCCACGGAGATAGAGAATAACTTTCCACACATTATATATCAGCTGCACATAGTAACTTTCTTCCAAAAATTACAGTAGTGCAGGAAAAACAAGAGTAACTCTAAAGTGGAGAAATTTAACAAATACTACCAAAGCCAGTTAACCAAGATTAACACCAACAGTGGTTAAGTCATCCTGAAAGTATATAGCCTTAATATGATATAATGAGAATAGCACTTTATCTACATGATCTTACTCCCAAAAAACTCATAATTCCAGTCTAAGAGAAAAATATTAGATAAATTGTACTAGAAAGTCCTTCTACAAAATACTTGACCAGTACTGTTAAAAATTTTTAAGGTTACCTGAAACAAAGGTTACCTGAAACAAACCCGATAAACTATCGTAGCCAAGAAGGCCCTAAAGAAACATGGGATCTTAACATAATACGCTGTATTGAATGGGATCATAGAACAAAAAAGACATCAGGCAAAACAAAACACAGTAAGAAAATCTAGACAAAGTATAAACAAAGTATAAATGTAATTAATAATATCAATATCAGTTCATTAATTGTAACAAATGTACCACACTAATGTCAGATTACAGAGAAAACTGGTTGTGATGTATGGAAACTCTCTGTACTATTTTTCTGTTTTTGTAAATGTAATGTTATTCTAAAATAAAGCATTTATTTAAAAATATATTGATGTCTTTTATCCAGAGTTTTTCAAAGCTATTTGACCAAAAGTCCTCCTTTTTTTGTTCTGTATATTACGTGCTAACACCCACTAGAATTCCCATTTCATAGGTAACTCTTTGGAAAATGTTGACCAAGGTGGCTGCTGAGAGTTCTTCCAACTTTAAAGCTTTGACTCAGAAGCTTGGACTAAAAAATACCTAGATGTATGGTACATACTTTCCAAATGGCTACATGTAAGTTACAACTTCCCAGGAGTAAGAGAAAAAAGGTCACCCCCGCCCACCTCATTAGTGTTGGTTGGTTCTGGCTCAGTGTCCTTGAAGTTTTCCTTAAAATGCTCAGTCCGCTATCCAAATTTCAGCTTCCAACTTTCTAGGATATACAGTGCAAGCATGACTGGCTTCTATTGTTAGCAAGTCTCTTGTTTGAGAGAGCTATTTTTGTCCAGTTTTGTACCTGAGCAGCAAGTGTCTGACCTTTCAATTTGGATCTAGCTTCATGTTGCTTTATTATACTCAGTGTCATGTGAGTTCAAGCCATGGCTTCCCTTACAAAGTGGGGAGCTTGGAAACACTTTTACCCAAGAGCCTCTGCAAAGGAAATAATGCCACTTACCCAAGACCTTTTCATGAGAATATTGCCACAGTCAAATGAGAGAAAATATGGCAATAAAGACTGTGGACTATAAGTGCTTACCTACCTTTGAAAGGATGATTCCCCTACACACACCACTCTCTTTCAAGCATTTACTACTTTCATCCTCCTAAGGGACACAGCCAACTCTCCTTATGAAAACCTATCCTTATTTCAAATACCACTTACTCCACTGACCCTTCCCTGATTCCCAAATCAAACCCCCAATAGTGCTCAGTACTGTTTAATATTGCAAATTATACCTTCCTTGCTTTTAATCTTTTTCATATAACTCCTGTTGTGCTTGTCTCATTCAATATATATCTGAATGTTATTTTAAAAATTATTTCCAACTTTTAAGTTCAGGAGTACATGTGCAGGATGTACAGGTTTGTTACATAGGTAAGCATATGCTATGGTGACTAGCTACACAGATGATCCCATTACTGATGTGTTAAGCCCAGCATCCATTAGCTATTCTTCCTGATGCTCTCCCTCCTCCTATCCCCTCCCCTCTGACAGGCACCAGTGCATGTTGTTCCCCTCCTTGTGTTCATGCGTTCTCATCATTCACCTCCTGCTTATAAGTGAGAATATGTAGTACTTGATTTTCTGCTCCTGCATTAGTTTCCTGAGGATAACAGTTTCCAGCTCCATCCATGTCCGTGTAAAGGACATGATCTCATTCCTTTTGAGATGGAGTTTCCCTCTTGTTGCCCAGGCTGGAGTGCAATGGCTTGATCTTGGCTCTCTGCAACCCTTGCCTCCCTGGTTCAAGCGATTCTCCTGCCTCAGCCTCCCAAGCAGCTGGGATTACAGTCATGTGCCACCATGACCAGCTAATTTTGTGTATTTTTAGTAGGGACGGGGTTTCACCATGTCAGCCAGGCTGGTCTCGAACTCCTGACTTCAAGTGATTCACCCACCTTGGCCTCCCAAAGTGCTGGAATTACAGACATGAGCCACCACGCCTGGCCTATCTCATTCCTTTTCACGGCTGCATAGTATTCACTGGTGTATATACCACATTTTCTTTATTCAGTCTATTATACAGATGGCAGTGATGTAGGCAGTAGTGAGGGTGATGGGGAGAGGACAATGAAGTACCAAAGAGATCAACAGGAATTCTTGACTTCTCTTTCCTCACTCGCTGCATACATCCCAGCAACAATTAATCTTGTTCATTTGACCTCCTTGGGACTTCACTGTCCTCTCCCCATCACCCTTACTACTGCCTACATGACTGGCATCTATCACTTAGATAACTGCAACAGCAATCTTAACATAATCCCCAAGCCCCAGTCTGGGTAAGTCATTCCACCCAACTCTTTGTTGTACTACCAGAACAATTTTTCTAAATTCCAAATATAATCACATCACTGTTAATATCTCTTGTTAGCTTCCAAAGTCCTCAGGATAATATTAAGTTCCTTAGCATAGGATGGCCCTGCCATTTTTGACTGTCCAGCATTATTTCTCTGCACTCTGGTCTACTCATACAGAACTTTTCAAAGTTTTCTGAACACAGCAAGTTTCTTCATGGCTCTTCCTAAATTATTCTGCTAATGTATCTTCCCCATGCCCTTTCATCTGAATAACCTCTAACCATTCTGTAAGATTCCCAGGTACCATCCCCTCCAGAAAACTTTTTTGGCCTCCCTTAAAGCCAAGCTACATGCTTGTCCTGTAAGTTTTATAGCATTCTGGAGATACCTCTAAACCTATAAAAACTAAGGATATATTCCACATACTCTCTATTATTTTTATCTGTTTCCTCTTTGGACTCTGAGCTCCTTCTTAGATAAACACACAAATGAATGAAGTAGGTACCATATTCCAGGACATTCTATCACTTGTGTGGTTTTTGCCAGGGAAGACTATCCTGAAACAAGTGTTTTCCTTTTGAAGTATCTCATCCCATAGCCTAGTTCCTGAGGAACTGTTCTAGTTTATAATCTAGTCTTCCCTGCTAGTTGGTGACCTATGACAGATAAATTTGGGTCACTAATCTGTTATTCAAGGACTTTGTCTATGCTTAAATCCAACTGGGGAGAGGCGGGGAGGATAATTAAGCTCCATAAAACAATCTATCAGTTTGGATCTAGTCACTAATTGTATGTTTTTAAATCACACGATTGTCTCAACCAAATAGAAAACCATCCAATTCCACAGAGTCAAATACTTAGCCAGCTGGCCCAGTGCCTCTGCCTTTTTCTCAAGAAACCACCAGTCCTCCTGTGCATGGGCTGGGCAGGACAAACTGCCTAGTGAGAGAGCAGGGGTGGAGAGACCTATGAGGAAGGTCCATCCAGTTCCGTACCCAGGAAAATGCCTTTTGCCTTAGAGAATTCTGATTCCAGATTGGCTAGTCACTTCTTTTGCTATAGCAAATTAAATTCTATGACAGATCTAGAGCAGGGATCAGCAAACCTTTTTTCTTAAATGGTTGGATAAGAAATATTTTCAGCTTTGTGGGCCAGGAGACAAAATTTAGGCTATTATGTACTTAGTAACATAACAATTTAAAATGTAGTCATTTTGAAACATAAAAAATCTCTTTGATAGCTCTCCATTAGTTTGAAGACTATGTAGCTGGATTTGGTACCTGGGCTGTAATTTGCCAAACCATGCTCTAGAATTGCCTACCTTCCCATAATAGCCCTTCAGGTATTTGAAGCTAGCACACATGACAGCATACCTGCAAACTCTGCCCTAGGCATGGTCTTAGCCTCTTTATTTCTATCTCCTTCAAGGTCCCCAGATGTCTCCTATTGAATAGCACTTACAATGTGTTGTCTATTTAAAAGCACAGCACTCAATGTTTAAGTCCAGGAGTTCAAAGCTGCAGTGAGTTACAATCATGCCTCCTAGCCTGGGTGACAGACTAAGACCCCGTCTTAAAAAAAAAAAAAAAATCACAGCATTCAAAGTAAATACAATATTCTAGTTCCTGTTGGTATAGCATGAATTTTAGCAAGTGGTATTTCTTCAGAATCTACATTTCTACAGAATGTTATTTTGTTCTCCACTCCTATCTCTGCTTCATATAAGGAAGATGAAACTCATTATTTAGATCTCAAGTTAAACCTCTTCAAAATATCATTATACCTAAAATCCTGCCCTCCCTCTCCATTCTTCAATCTCTATTTCAGTGCCATTTTTTGTTTGTTGTTTTTCTTCATAGGACATACCCCAATTTATAATTATCTTAATGATTTGTCAGTTTACTCAAAGGATATTTTATTTGTTGTCACACCAAGCAGAATAAAGTGAAAGCTTGAGAAAGCTAGGATAATGTCTAGTTCCAGTCATGATAAAGTAAAGGCATCAGACTTAACTTCTGCCACAAATGCCAAACAAAGTAATATATAAAATAATGTTCTCAGGCATTGGATAATGATTAATGTCAGGCTATTATCCTCAACAGAAAAGAAGCACATGAGGTAAAACCCTCTGTGTTTGAGCTCTTAAGAGAAGCAGAATCAATTGGATGGATGGATGGATGGATGGATAAGTAGGTAGTAGATGGACAGATGGATGGATGGATGGATCAATGGATAAATAGGTAGATGGAGACATGATGCTTATTATGGGAATTGGCTTATGTGGTTATGGAGGCCAAGAAATCCAATGATCTGCCATCTGCAAGCTGGAAAACCAGGAAATCTGGTGCTGTAATTCACTCTGAGTTCAAAAGCCTGAGAACCAAAGGAGTCAATGGTGTAAGCACTGGTCTGAAGGCCCACGAACCAGAAACACCAATGTCTGATGGATGTCCCAGCTCAAACAGAGTGAATTTGACCTTTTCCCAACTTTTTGTTCTATTTGGTCTTTCAATAGCTTGGATAATGCCTGTCCACAATAATGAAGGCAATCTTCTTTACTCAGTCCACCGATTTAAATGCTAATTTCTTCCAGAAATGCCCTCACAGACATATCCAGAAATAGTATCCTAAGAGTATCACTAAGCCCAGCTGATTTGACACATGAAATGCTTTCTTCTTGAAGGCATTTTCTAAATTGTGATGCAGAGAAATAGAGTCAGGAAGACAATAGCAGTTTTACTGGATTGAGGAAATGGAGATAAGAGTTTACAGCAACTAAGATGATTGAAATTTCACGTGTAGAGAAAGGAGGAAGCAGTAGAGAAAGAGTCCTAACCATCTGTGTAAAATTGCTCCTTGGGCCCTTGGAGTGGCCACTCGCCATCATGATGAGTAAAGTCCTTCATAGAATAAAATTTCTTTAAGTTTAGAAAGTGTTTACATACATCTCCCCTCATAACAATCTCTGTAGAGGATGCAGAGTAAGAATTAGCATCATTCATCATCTTCATTCGCAATGAAGATTCAAAAATTATCTGACCTAGTAAAGGGAAATGCTACAGTCAATAGAAGAGCTAAAACTGGAACTCAAGAAAATTATGGTAATTTACTAACCACCTACTCTACACAGATACTGTGCTAAGCCCTTTTTATAAACTTCCTTACTTCATTTAATCAGCAAATCTATTCTAATAAATTAGTCCTAATATTTGCCTCATTTTATGATCTATCTCATTACAGAACCCATGTGCTAAAACATCATGCTCCACTCTCTCCCCCAGTGCCTTTACCTCCATCCAGTGCTTTCTTATGGTGACGCTACTTCTGTATCTCAGCTTCCTCGGAACTGAGACTGTCTGAAACTGGGCTCATTAACACTATTTCTTTAGTTTATTTGTTTGGATGTGAGAAGTGAATCTGTTTCCTAGCAACTATGTCCCCTGCTCCCTCAATTTTCCCTACTCATTAACTTCCCCATGATCAACTACAAATTAGCCAAATGATGGGTGGATTTTAAATTTCCCAGAAATGGAAGGGGCACTTGCAAACATTTGTTCTCTTAGCATGAAGTGGCTCTGAGGACCTATGCTTATTGAGGACAAAGAGGGGAAACAGAATTGGCCATTAATCTCAATGTATCTACAGATTTGCGAGCCAAGTCTCTCAGGATAGCCATTTAAATGTCTTTTGGCCATTTGATGGAGGAGCCAATGGTAACCCCAAAATTTTGGTTGAAACAGGTTCCCCTTAACACCTGTCTGCAAAGTTAATGGTCAATTTGGTAGTTTTACTCTCAGCTTTTCTGTGAAATCCACTAATAAGCCCTGCACCTCACCCCTCACCCTTTAATATTCTGAGAGTCAGACAATTGTTCAAACTAATCTGTCAAACACTTTTTGTAGAAATATGAAAAAATGCCCCCTATGCCAATATAAAACACAACTTGGAACTCACACAGCCCCTATCTAATGTGTCTCCTGGAGCCAAGGGCTTTCCACTCATTAGTAATCTGTATTAAAGGCAATTTTCATAAACATAGTCCTTTCTGGGATTATTTTCTAAAGTGTTCTAGGAAGTGAGCCCTGAGTGAGACATAAATTATCATTTTTCTCTTGTATATTGATGTTTATTCAATACATATTTTAAGGACCTACCGTGTGTCAGGCAACATTCTAGACACTGGAGGCACAGTAGGAAACAAGTCAAAGGCCTTTGTGCTAGACTTCAGGAATGGGCTTCTTCTTCCAGGCCCATCTTAGGATTTTATGTCCCTGAAAATGTGATGTAAGGGCTTTATTTGGCCAATAAAATGTAGACTGTACTGATGTGTGTCACTGTGAGGGAGTAGCTTTGCCCAGGGCATTTTTTGCCATGCTCTCCTTTCGCTCTGCCTAGCAACTAGCCTGGGTCTTGGAGTTAGGGAAATGCCTGGTAGGGTTCCCAGAAGGCCCAGCATGGACATATGACATCAACAAAGCTTTGATGTTGCTTTACAGCACTGAAAAAAAAAAATTCAGCCTAACCTTTTCTGTCTCAGGTGTTATGGACACATAGATTCAAAATTCAGTCTCTCAAGATTTCTACCACAATCCAGCCTGTCCAGACCATCTGGCATAAATGCCAAAAGTCACACCGAGACAAAGCTTACTTCTCTGACATAAGAGAATTCTGCGATGACCTCAACTATAACAGCAGCAGCAGGATATAAAGAGCCGCAGGCTGGAAGAAAGAAGATGAAGGCCCTTGTTTCTGTAGGCTGACTCGGAATGTGGTGCTTGCAGATGGCAGATGGACGAATAAGTGAGAAGTTTCCAAACTTGACCCTGTATCATATTCAACACGCAATCTTGTTAAAAGAGTTCCCTCAGCAGACTACTAGATCTCAGCGAGTACCCTGAAATTAAGTACCTCAGTGATTTTTATGCATCCATGATTTTGGAGTCATGGTTCTAAGTTATAAGTCTTCTCAGAACCCATACCATGTCCGTCCCCCACGTGACAGGGCCTCCACCTTGGTTCCTGATTTGACTCCTATTCCCTTTCTGGGATTGGGATTCTGTCCTGAACCTGAGCTTACTGGGCTGGAACTTTGACCATACATATATGACCAATTCCTTTGTTCTGAGAAATGAATCCTGTCTCCTGAGCTCCCAGACACGAGACACCTTGTGATTCAGAGGAATACCACTCTTTGAGGAGGCCCAGCTGGAGCTCACAGTGGTACATAATTTTGCGATATGGGTAACCCTGCAATCTCCTTTCAGAGAAATTTATCCCTCCACTCACCAGCCCCTGTTGAAGGAGTGAGTCAAGGTAGGTGTGTTTTATTATAATATGTGATCCACTGCAAGTCATAGCCAATTTAACACAAAAAAAAAAAGCCAATTCAAGGAAAGCCAACCTACTAACTGGCTAATAATTAATGTTCTGCCTTGAAAGTTTGTACAAAGCAAAGAAAAATCTGTGATCAGAGACTGGAAAATATTTACACCGAAAGGCTACATGAAATCAGGGATAGAATGGTCATTCTCAGCCATGTTCTTACGGAGAAGTTATCTCAGAAAGTGAAATGCCAGAGAAAGCCTGTTAACATTTTTAATACAGCAAGAGTGAGATAAAAACAGACAGAAGAGAAAACTCTATCCTTAGAACCTTTTAAGAAAAGTATGCAATTTTTGACGCAAGGTGTATTCTGTGTTTCATTTTTGCAAAGTATTCCTGTAAACTTTCAAAACTCTCCTTTCCTTGAACTAGCTTGAATGGGCTTGGTTTCTTAAAATAAAAAGATTTGTCTGTGTTGAATTCCCTTAAATGATGAACATGGGTCTTATTCCAGCCTGGTGTTACCACTTGGACAAATTGAACTATTACCCAGGCTCAGGCCAGCCTTTCCCACCAGTCTGGGCCACTAAAGCCCCAAATTCCTCTCAGCTGAGTCAATCCTAATTATGTTCATATTTCAACAAGATTATTTGCTCATTTTTACTGTCCCCTACTTCTAAATTGAAATAGCTTTATTGTTCTCTTGGTACTTTTCAAAGTATTGAAACAATCAACCAAAGCTAGTGACCAAGTATTAACTAGTTGGATAGATGATATATTAAAATATATCCCATCACATTAATGGAGAAGTCTCCCCCATGCTTTATTATAAATCCAGTGTGCCCTGATTTAAGGAAATTTATAATTTTAAAAATCTCAACTTGTAATAGACTGTGAGGGTAAATTTGCTTTTCTAAAACAACTTTTCAAATTCAGAGCACTCTATGCCTAGATGTAGGCATTTATTTCAAAGATAAACACTGGGTGGAGAAGGGACAGAATACAGTAATGCCCACTTAAGGATATCTTAGAGAATCATAAAAATCAATAGAAAAATGGAATTTGATTTGCATAGCATATTTCCAAGACATATCACTACTAATGATCAACTCCTGAGATTCTGGAATGAGTTTAGCTGACTCTAACCTTATCCAAATCCACTCAAGACAATCTCTAGGAAATAATTTCACATATTTCTAATAATCAAGTTTCTATGAACTGGTTAGACAATCTCTTCACAACACAAATATCTCAATGCTGAGAGTCCTTACGGTCTCCACACCTTAATGTACCATTTATTTCTTCCTAAAATGCAACCAGTATGACCTACGACACTTATTAGGAAAGGGAAACCGAGTTCTCTACCAGACTCACCAATTTTTGCTGAGTAACACTCCCCCAGAGTAAAGAGAAATGTGCAAAGCATGAATTTATTGGAGGAAAGATGTCAGGCGTTATCAGTACATTTATTTACTCATTATATAGGTATTAATGAACGCCTAATATAGTCTACCATTCGTGATTATATTTTTGTTAAATTTACATAGGGGAAGTTGGTAAGTAATCAATTTTAAAGCATTTATTATAGCATAGTGGTTAAGGATATGGCCCCCAGAATCAGTTTTTTAGGTTTGAATGCTAACTATAAACTTTCTAAGGTTAGTTTCATCATCTGTAAAACAGGAATGAAAACAGGAATAACCTTGTAAGATGATTGTCTAAGTTAAATTATATAATCCACGTGTGATGGTTAATATTGTCAGTTGCTGAGGCCACAAAATACCCAAACATTTGCCCAAACATTATTCTGGGTGTATCTGTGAGGATGTTTTTGGATGAGATTAATATTTGAACCAGGAGACCAAGTAAAGCAGATTGCTTTCCCTAATGTAGGTGGATCTCATTCAATCAGTTGAAGGCCTGAACAGAACAAAAAGGCTGACTTCCCTATACATAAGAAGAAACTTCTGTTTGACTGCAGCAGCTAGAACATTAGTCTTTTCCAAACTTCAGTCTATAGTACTGAAACATTGGCCCTTCCTGGGTCTCAGGCCTGCCAGCTTTTTTATTAGAACTTATACAACTGGCTTTCCTAGTTCCCAGATCTTCGGATTCAGGCTAGAACCACACGTCGACTCTCTTGGGTCTCCAGCTTGCCAATTGCAGACCTTAGGATTTCTCAGCCTCCATAATCATGTAAGCCAATCCTTACAGTAAATCTGTATTTCTCCCACTTTCACACTATTCACACACACACACACACTATCTCTCTCTCTCGCTTGCTCTCTCTTCTATCAGTTCTGTTTCTCTGGAGAACTCTAATATGTCATGTAAAACATTTAGCACAATGCTAGACCCATAACAATCACTCAGTGAAAGGTTAGCCATTATTATAATCAAGTGACTGCATTGGTCACTGGTGCAGGCAACCACCAAGATGACTCAAATCAAACATTTACTTTCAGAGAACTCATGGAGCTTATTCCCTTTAGCACCTCTCCCTTCCCTTTAAAGCACACTCCACAACACATCACCACTGTTGGTTTGCAAATTCTGTAGAGGTCACAAATTAATGTAAATCATGTTCCCCTCTAGGGTGCCATCAAATTAGGGAATTCTGGAGGAGCTGTGGGAGTCATGTGCTAGAGGAGCCCAGGAGCCTCTGGGGAGAACCTAACCTCAAACAAGTGGAAGCCAGACAGATCCCCTTGGCCCAGGAACAAAGCCTTAGGCCTGGACAAGAAGGTACTTATAATCAGTTAACTGAAAATATAAAAAGCCAGCCCCAAAGAGATGTCATCTTGTTTCCCATTAAATAGAAGTGCTTATTCCATGTGCACTTCCTCAGCCCAGACTTTCTTCTTTTAATCTTCTGGAACACAGGACAGAATTAATTTGTGTGATCAATTCATCCTATGCAAGGTTTAAATTTATCTTTTTGAAACCAATCTGCCACTGGTTATCTCAGGAATTAGGAGGCCAGATCATGGATCCAGATTCCATGTAGATCAAAGCTACTGCAGGCTGAAAGGTATTTAATGCTAACAATTGGTCTGAGAGGAAAGAGGACGTGACATGAAAGATGGTGGACGACCTCCTTTCCTGCAAGAACAGCATGCCCCATCCTTGGAATGTTGCAAAGGCCCGCCTAGTGCTGTTTCCAGCTTGTCTCTATGGCTTTCTAATCCCCACAGCTGTGGCCATTCAATATGCCACCCAGGTCCAGACACACTCTAGAGGTCAAAGACCTGTTGTTATCACAGGTTCAAAGTAAAGACACTGGAAATTTCAGAAACAACTCAAAAAAGCTTGAAAATGAAATAACCTGTAATCACTTAGAGCATCAGAAAAGATAAATCTTTCCAGTATTATACTCACAAACACACACACACACACACACAGAGTAACGTCATATAAAAATGTTGTGTACCTTGCTTTTTCCACTAACTACATAATTTGAACATTTTTTCATGTTTTTAAACAATATTCATTATTTTTATGGCTTTGAAACACTCTATTGAAGTGTTATAATATAGCTAACTAATTCCTTTTTGTTGGACAGGGGACTATTTCCACTGTTTTCACTGTTCTAAGTAATGTCACAATTAATGTTCTTGAGCCATAATCTTTATGAGCCTCTAGGGATTTCCTTAGGTTACTTAGAGGTACAACTGCGGGATCAAAACTGTGTACATTTTAGAGAATTTATCAGATTTACAAACATTCTAATAGCAGAGTATATTCCTCCAACGGTGTGAGGGACTAATTAGGAAAATATGAATCAGTCCTGAGGCTTTAGATAGGGAACTCAGCATCCATCCTTTCATCCATGAAAAGATATTTATTGAGCGCATACTCTATCCCATGTGCTAGGAACACAGCAGGGAAATAGACAGATATAAACCCTACCCTCCCTATACTCACCGTCTAGCAGGGAAATCAGACAAGCAATTCCGATACTGATTAGCCTTGTGACTGCTTTTATTCTGACAATATGTTCCATTTTAAGACAAGCCTCCTGCCTTATTGCTGAGACTAAGTGTCTTATGTCGGAAACTGGTCTCCTGTTTCTCCCTCACCAGGGGCCATGTCTTATTCTCATAATTTCTCTTGGAAATGCTATAGAATTCTGGAACAGTGGCCAGCCCTGCTGAGAGCATTTCTTTTTGTCTACACAAGTTACCCACCAGCCGTGCCAGACTCCAGCTGCATGCTACCCCTTTTCTGGAAAAGCAATGAAAAAAATGGCCACTTTTGGCTTCACTCTACTCTCTCTGTGCCAGGCTCTATACCAACCACTTACTATCAATTACTTTAATTCAAACAACAATGCTATGAGAGCAATACTGTTGTTATATCCTCATTTCACTGGGTTTACCTGAGTCTCTGTCCGTTCTGATACTTGTCCTGCTAGGCTGAACACATCCTGGTCATCCACTGCTAGGCCTATCTCTGAAGGCCTGTCATACCCAGGGGGCAGCTGGGGCCTGGCCCTATCCAGAATCTGCTCTGACAAGGTATCACATTGCCTGGGAGCATACCCACCTCCACTGCAATGATTCCCAAAGCTAAACCAAAGACCACCAGCTGTGGAACCAAGTGAGGTCCTTCTTTAAATGACAAAATGTGGTGTGTGTATACAATGAAATAGTATTCAGACATAAAAAGAAGTGGGGTACTAAGACATGGACAAACCTCAAAATGTTATGCTAAGAGAATTAAACCAGAGGCAAATGGACAAATATTGCATGATTCCACCTACATGAAATATCTAGAATAGGTAGATTCACAAAGACAGAAAACAGATTAGTGATTGCCAAAGGCAAGGAGGACAGAGGAACAGGAGTGATTGCTTAATTCATACAGGATCTCACTTGGGGCTGATAAAATTATTTTGGGAAACAGCGTTGTTAGTTGTACATGATTGTGAATGTACTGAATATCACTGAATTGTTTAAGATGGTTTATTTTAATTTTATGTCATGTTTACCTCCATTTTTAAAAGGGAGGAGGCAAGAATCTACTGAGTCAAAGTAGTTGGGCCCATGAATGTCCTTTTGTACAAGCTCCCAGGTGATCTGATACACACTAAAGTTTGAAAACCATGCCTAAAATAAAACCTCCTGGTACAGCTACAAAGAAATGGTCATCTAAAAGAAGGCAAAACTTAAAAGCTTTATTTTTTAAAACCTTGAAGACACTTCCTAAAGCAAAAGCATGGCTATACTTAGCACAGAGCCCAATGGTGAGGTGGCACCACTGAGCTGCCTGGTGCCATCATTTCTAATTAGCAAGGCCTTCCAAGGGTTTGCCTGGACCATCTAACACAGTCACTGCACTGGGGAAAATTAGGACAGAAAATAGGAGCAAGAGATACATGAAGATATGTGAAGAAGGACAAACCCTAGGCAAGAGGAGGAGGGATATTGACTAATCAATATGACCAAGCAAGTAATGGTGCAGTTCTTACATAGCCCTGAATTAAAGTAAACGGGAATCAATGGGCTAAAAACCAAGAGTTCAATAAAGCCATTAAGTCACGGCAATTCCTTTCGAGGCAAATTAATTCCTTCATGGCTCTGTCCCCTGTACTTACAAAAAGTCAATATTCTCCTGGCAAGGAATTTGGGGGATGTGGCTCCCAATAAAGTCTTTGTCACTATTTCACCTCACCTGTTTATTCCTAGGAGAGGAACTTCCTTGCTTCTGGCTTTCTTCCATTAGTACGTTGGTTTTGCTTCAAACCCTAAGTCAAGTGATTTGTGTTTCAAGGGAAACAAAACGGCCAACACCTGACAAGGGGCCAGGTCTCTCAGCAGTTAGCACTGCTGTGGAAGCTTTCCTAGGGAACTATATCAAGCCACAGTGTGTTCCCTCACACATGAACACATTGGCAAGGCACTCTGTGACAGATGCTATGTTAAGAATAATCTATGTATCGTCCTATTTAATTCTTACCACAGGCCTGTGAGATTCATTTTACAGATGGAGAAGCTGAGTCTTGAATGGTTTAGTAATTGCCCCAATGTCTCCTGATTCCAAAGCCTGCCTAATGACCACTAGACTCAGCAGTGTCCACATGCCTAACTAAAACTCTCCAAGACTCCAGGAAATGAGTGAGTTACCAATGACCCTTCTGAAGCAGCTACACATACCCCACAGCAGTTAGAATTTCTGAGCACACTGCACACACAGAGAAGAATCTCCCAAGTATAAAGTCTTACTTTCAGAGGGGCACTGGCCAACAGATGTCCGCCGTCCTTGAGCTCTTTTTTTGTTTTTTTTGAGACGGAGTCCCACTCTGTCGCCCAGACTGGAGTGAAGTGGTGTAGTCTCAGCTCACAGCAACCTCTGCCTCATGGGTTCAAGAGCTCCTTCTCCCTCGGCCTCCCAGGTAGTTGGGATTACACCTGACTGCTACCACGACTTGCTAATTTTTGTTTTTTTAGTAGAGATGGGGTTTCACCATGTTGGTCAGGTTGGTCTTAAAACTCCTGACCTCAGATGATCCACCCACCTCGGCTTCCCAAAGTGCTAGGATTACAGGCGTGAGCCACCACACCCAGCCAACAGTCCCTGAGCTCTTAGCCAGAACTCTCACCAGCATACAGCCAGCTTGGGAGAGAGGGAAAGAATGATTCTGGTGAGTGTGTGCTGAAGACTGACAACCTCGATTTGCTCGCAGGAGAACACACACGCAATATATTAAGGTAAATGAAAGCAATTGCTTTGGATTCAAAGAACCTGGGTCCTAATTTCCAGCTCTTCCACTTCAGCTGTATGACCTCGGGCAGATTTGACCTTACTGAGACTGAATTTTCATTTGTAATTTGGAGGTGTTTATCTTGCACAGTGGTGGCTACGAAGAGTGAATGGGACATTCCACATAAAAGCTTTTATCATGTGCCTGGCACACAGTGAATGAATCTTAAATGGTAGCTGCCATTACTTCCCAAGACCAGACTACTGCTTGGCCAGTACACAACCTACGTGCTGCTTTAGACATGCCTGACAAATGTTAGAGCCTGTGTTTGCATCCACCTGTGCCCACATAAACCAGGGTATTCTTTCCTGCTAACCAGTGTGTGGCCTAGTTTACATAGCACCGTCTCTGAACATAATGGAGATAACAACATTGGCTACTGCGTAAGTGTGTGGTCTGGAATGTTAAAAAGCGAGAGGCCTTCATGGAAAGGCTGCCAACTTTATAGAGTTGATCACTCATCATAATACTTTCTTTGCCCACAGTTTTAGACATCATCATTTTTCTGTCCCAGTACTGCAAAATATGTTGATCAGGAATTAATGCAGTGCAATAGAACTCTGCAGTGCATGCAGCTAGCACAGAAGAAGCCAAGGCTTACAGCTCATGGCATTTGGGGCCATTGGCCACTAGGGGCCGTTGGTAAGCCACAGAAAGCTGAAAGGATGCCTACCTGTCAGGTTTTTAAAAATTACATTTCTTATATAAAAAGCTTTCCGGACTCTGAGAAATCCAGCTCAGGGTCCTTTTGCAGAGAGGTATGGCTTTGTTTTCTATAAAGGCTTTAGTCCCATTTCTTTCTGGGATTGAAGAGAAGGGAAGAGGAGTCTTAACGAGCTTTGACCTAGTCAGTGAGGCATATGGTTGGTTGGCTGGGGTGGGGTTTTTGTGGCAGTATTTGCAAAATCCTGGGAGATCCTCCACCTGCAGGAATTCCCCCAATACCCAGTGACTGAAATCTCTTTATTTCTTGCTAACACAATGAACTTCTAATGCCCAGTGATAAATACAGATATTCAAGATGGGACTGTATGTCAGACCATAATTAGATGCTGTCATACAGGAAAGGGAGTCAGTGCACAGCAAAGAAAAGCATGCAAAGACGGATCTCCCAAAGGTGGGTTTGAATTCTAGCTTAGCCACTTATTAGATGTGAAAACTTGGGCAAGTTACTTAATACCGCTGAGCTTCTGTTTCCTTTGAAATCCCTATATCATAAACTTGTTGTATGGGTTTAGTCAAATGAGAATGTATACAGAATTTCATATACATAGGAAGTCTAGGCAATTTTTATTAGTTTTTAATACTTCTTTTGTTGAGTGAAATTAAGACTAGAATTCAAGGCTAGAGAGCAGACATGCTGTCAAGGATTTGGGGTTGAGGAAGCAAAATGGGGTACAAGGAGAGTTTAAAACAGGGGTCCCCAAACCCCAGGCCACAGATGCACTGGTACCAGTCCATGGCCCGTTAGGAAACAGGCTGCACATGCAGGAAGTGAGCGTTTCAGCCTGAGCTCCACCTCCTGTCAGATTAGCGGTGGCATTAGATTCTCATAGAAGCGCAAACTTTATTGTGAACTGAATACACAGGGGATCTATGTTGTGAGCTTCTTATGAGAATCTACTGCCTGGGGAGGAACAGTTTCATCCCCAAACCATCTGGACCCTGCCCCCACCACCCACCATCAATGGAAAAATTGTCTTCACGAAACCAGCTCCTGGTGCCAAAAAGTTTGGGACCATTGGTTTAAAAGACAGAAGAAAGCCAGAATAGATATCTACAGTTCAAAGAAGCCCCAAGATATGTGTTCACATATTCAGAATTCTTTTTCTGTTTTGATTGTAAGATGTATACTTGGTGTATGTGTGTGTGAAGTTAGGGGTGTTAAAACTGTATCTCAACTTTATATCCCAGATGCCAGAGAACTTGTAAAGTACTCCAGAGCGAGGACACCAGAGATGGAAAGAAACTAGAAAACTATCAGTTGGTAGGCAGAGATCGGGGGAAATGAAGAAGGCTATAAGACTACCCAACTCTGGGTCTCGTACTGTGATAAACAAAGCAAATCAGGGCATACCTGCAGGAGGGTGAGCGTCCTGGGAGGGTTTGCAAACAGCCCCTGAAGAGGGGGTAAAGAAAAAACATGGAATGTTCTACTGGTGAAAGATAAACACAAAGGAAATTTGATCCCTATCTTTGGAGCACTGAAATACAGCATGGGGAAATAGGGGAGACTGGCTGCCTTATATGTGGCCCCCAAAAGGTAGAACTAGAATCATGGGTGTCCAAGAGTTCAGAATCCCCTAAGGTTGTATCTCACCGTGTGTGTGTGTGTGTATGTGTGTGTGTACAAACTAAACAAAAGTACATCTTTTAGGAAAAAGAATTTAAACTTGTCTTTATCAGATTCTCATGATCTCAAAAAACTTAAGAACTCTTGATATAAATAATAACAGCTAATATTTATCAAGCAATTCCTAAGCACCAAGGACTGGGCCAAGTCTTTACCTAAGTTATTAAGTCCTCACAAGAATCTTCAAGAGGGAGGTCATACAGCTGAAGTGGAAGGGCTGGAAATTAGGACTCAGGTTCTTTGAATCCAAAGCAATTGCTTTCATTTACCTTAATATATTGCGTGTGTGTCCTCCTTCAAGCAAATCGAGGTTATAATCTTCAGCACACACTCACCAGAATCATTCTTTCCCTCTCTCCCAAGCTGGCTGTATGCTGATGAGAGTTCTGGCTGATAAGAGCTCAGGGACTGTTGGCTGGGTGTGGTGGCTCACGCCTGTAATCCTAGCACTTTGGGAAGCCGAGGTGGGTGGATCATCTGAGGTCAGGAGTTTAAGACCAACCTGACCAACATGGTGAAACCCCATCTCTACTAAAAAAAAATTAGCAAGGCGTGGTGGCAGTCAGCTGTAATCCCAACTACCTGGAAGGCTGAGGCAGAAGGATCTCTTGAACCCATGAGGCAGAGGTTGCATGAACGCAGGCTTTGGAGCCAGTCTGCTTTAGTTTATATCTCTATTCTGCCATTAACTAGCTACATAACCTCTGGCGACTCACTTTCTCAGTCCCCTCATTATAAAATAGGGATAATAATAACCACCTCAAAATGTGCTGTGAGAATTAAGTTAGTATAAGCGTGGTACAAAAGTAATTGCAGTTTTTGCGATTACAATGCCGAAAACTGCAATTACTTTTGGATCAACCTACTGTTTGTAAAGTTTTTGGACAGCATCTGACAAATCATATGCTTCCTAACTACTATCACTTTCTAACTATTAACACTCAGTGGTGTGCTGGTCAATGTTTAAAAACAAGCTCTTGAAGAGAAGAAAGAGAAGAGAAGCTCTAATTTGTAATATTTGACCATTTCTGTAGTATAAATATTCCCACCTAGATCAGTTTCAAGCTAGCAAAGTCAAGTCAACCAGCCTAAAATAATTTCTAAACAATTAACAATTGGCTGTCATGAGATGATACATGATAGCTCTAGTACACCACTACATTAAAGCTTTCTCTTTCTCTCTCTTTCTTACTAAGTGCTGGCCAGAAATGGCTCCCTAGTTCCTTGAAGGAGCTGAGTTTACGTAGAACTGAGAGAAGCAATGCTCATATTCTATTAGAAAATGCAAGTTAGAGAAAGGAAGTATAAGAGAGTCTGGTACAAGAATAAAAACATTTTTGGGTCAAGCAATATTTCTGCAAATGATGGGCATAGATCTTTCTTGGGGTAAAAGGGAATTAAACAGTTACCATATACTAAGGGCTTATTACATGCAAACTTTCCTTGTTTCATTTAATTCTTACAACAGCCCTTTCAGGTAGATGGTTGTACTTGCCCTAGGTTCACAGAGGAGAAACGGGGGCTCAAAGACATTAGGAAACTTTTCCAGGGACACAAGGCAGGTGGGACAAGAGCTGAGAGTCAAGCTTAGCTGAGAGTGCAGGCCTGCATGATCCTAAAGCCTGAAATCGTTCCACTTTTCTATGCTGCTGCTTAAGCAACAGAGAAATATCCAGGGAAGGCCACTTGTGTTCACCTCCAGTGAAAAGGGGCATCCCCAAAACTCTGGGCAAATTCTATAGGTGGTGTATCAACTTTTGACAATCTCTCCAGCAGTCCTGTTCCAGAAAGCCCTTTCGTAGATGAGTACTCCAAGCTTCTCCATGATCAGAAGGCTTCCTCAGCTACCCAAATCTCCAAGACCTTTCTACTGCTGCCACCATGGGATTACTCTCCCATGGTGCTTCTCTAGGACTGCCAGTATCTCATGCACTTATACTTTCAGCATCCCTCCTGACAATTAGCTTAGGTACCCAACTTGAGGTCATTTGGGATAGTTGCAATTGTGGAGTCATGCAGTCAGGTAATGCAGGAAGATATGCAAAAATGCCAAGCCTTCAACCATCCCTATGGGGCTATACAGGGTGTAATTAGTATGACAGATCCTGCAGTTACATTGCTCAGCTCCAATCATGGCTCTGTATTTGCTAATAATGTGACTTTAGGAAATTTACATAACTTCTATGTGCCCCAGTCTGTTCAAATATGAAATGAATTACAATAGGGCCTTCATCAAAGCACTGTTGTGAGGAGTCAATAAAATAATATGGAAAAGCATCTTAAAAGGGGATTAAAATGATGGTATAAACAGGTTTTACACTCAGTAAATGTTAAGTATCATAGCTTGCTCATAGGCCCATTTTCCAAATCCATTTTTTGAAAAGGTATTGTTCCCCATCCCCCCATTCTGGAACTCTGGTCCTAGGACATTTTGACTTACTTTTGTCTACCTACACAACCAGTTGTTAGTCTTTTGAAAAGTTAATGATCACTTTGAAAAACTAAATCTATGGGCCTTCTGTTCAGTGCAATATACATATGAAATGTATGTATATATACATATAAAATATTCTGCGAAATATACATATAAAAACTTTTCAGCAGAGTGTCTTGGCCTCCTAAAGCCTACAGTGGGCCATGCTCACAAAACTAAAATCCCCTGCCTTCCATTTAATAATGTCCATCCTTGATTTAACTCTCAGGATGTTACTTCTTCCTGCTCCTTTCCTATTTTTACCAGTTTTCTTCAATTCTTGCTACATGCAAGAATTTTTCAGCCATTCCCTTCTTGTCTGCCTCCATCCCCTCATTAAGCAACATGGTTCCATAACCACTAAGAATAAAAATATTTGGGTCAATAACTTCAAGTATACATTGGCAGAGCTACAAAAGATTGCAATATTATACAGAGAAGATCCTAAATTATCTTCTCCTCTAATAATTACAATTCCTCAGACTCCAATTTACATCCTATATTACCACATTTACTTCTACCATATCTGAAGACATCTTCAGTGTGGCGATTCCTCAAGGATCTAGAAATGGAAATATCATTTGATCCAGCAATCCCATTGCTGGATATATACCCAAAGGAGCATAAATCATTCTATTATAAAGACACATGCACACATATGTTTATTGCAGCACTGTTCACAATAGCAAAGACTCGGAACCAACCCAAATGCCCATTAATGATATACTGGACAAAGAAAATGTGGCACATATATACCATGGAATACTATGCAGCTTTAAAAAACGATGAGTTCATGTCCCTTGCAGGGACATGGATGAAACTGGAAACCATCATTCTCAGCAAACTGACATAAGAACAGAAAACCAAACACCACATGTTCTCACTCATAAGTGGGTGTTGAACAATGAAAACACACGGATATAGGGAGGGGAACATCATACACTGGGGCCTGGGGGGTGGGGGACTAGGGGAGGAATAGCAGGAGGTGGGGGGCGGGGGAAGGATAGCATTAGGAGAAATACCTAATGTAGATTACGGGTCAATCAATGTAGCAAACCACCACCATGGCACGTGTATACCTATGTAACAAATCTGCACAATCTGACATGTACCCCAGAACTTAAAGTATAATAAATAATTTTTTAAAAAAAGAAAGAAAACAGCCAGGAAACTAGTTAGGATCCAGATAATTTTAGTAAAATGTTGTTATAGGTCAGTTAAATTGTGGGGAGAAGAAGCACAGCCTCTGGGACACCTAGTCCTATTTTAACTGGATGGCTCACGTCTAACCCTTCCAAAAAAACATCCACTGACTCCCAGGCTTTGCTTGTTGGGCTCATTTGCTGCAGTTGAATCACATCTCCTAGCTCTCCTTCTCCAACTTGCACTTTACCAACATCTGCTTCCATCCCACTTTTATTAATGACCCCTGTCCTCCATTCCAGGGGCCCCTACCTGTAGCACATCTGTGGCACTTTCTCTGTTAGTAAGTGTCCGGGATTAGAAAGCAAAGAACCAGGGTTTTGATCCCAGATTCTGCCACTAACTTACCATAACACTTTGGGCAAATCTATCCACCTCACTTAGTCTCAGTTTTCTTATGTGTAATGGGAAAGCTGGAAAAGACTTTTCATTATCTCTATTATCTTTCTACTATTCTTTGATTCTAAGAAAAAAAAAAGTGCATTCATATCCTATGATTTCAATAAAAGGATTTTTTTTTTTTTTTTTTTTTTGAGACAGAGCTTTGTTGTTGCCCAGGCTGGAGTGCAATGGCGTGATCTCGGCTCAACTTCAACCTCCTGGGTTCAAGCGATTCTCCTGCCTCAGCCTCCCAAGTAGCTGAGATTACAGGTGTCTGCCACCAAGCCCAGCTAATTTTTGTATTTTTAGTAGAGACAGGATTTCTCCACGTTGGCCAGGCTGGTCTTGAATTCCTGACCTCAGGTGTTCCGCCCGTCTCAGACTCCCAAAGTGCTGAGATTACAGGCGTGAGCCACGGCGCCCAGCCAGTAAAACGCTTTTAATAGCTGATGAATAAGCACTCTTACCTGACATTAGATAACACGATGGTCCCGTTTTATTTTTGCTCCCAGTGAAAATTCAAACCCAAGTGTTTTCATCCATTTTCTGCTGCTATAACAGAATATCTAAGACTGGGATATTTATTTTAAAAACAGAGATTTATTTCTTACAGTCTTGAGGATGAAAAGTCCAAGGTCAAGAGGCCACACATCTGCTGAGGACCTTCTTGCTTCATCATTTCATGGTAGAAGGCAAAAGGGCAAGAGAGGAAGAGATCAAACTCACAGCCTCAGTGTCTTTTATAATCAGTGTTAATTCATTAATGAGAATGCAGTTCTCACGACCTAAACACCTCCCATTAGACCCCACCTCTCAACACTGTTGTATTGGGGATTAAGTTTTCAACACAGGAACTTTAGAAAATACGAAGCATAGCACAAAGTAAAGGAGTTGACTTCTCTGCCAGCTATCTGATACCAGCTAGCTTTCTCTTTTGAGCTTCCCATTCATCCTTCTATAGCCCCGTCAACATCCCAGGCTTCCTTCACCTGTATTGCTGGATTAGTTCCTTACATTGATATAGCAGCTTATTCTTATAAAGGAATGCAAGGCTGAGAAAACTTAATGGAATGTTAAAGTCATGTATCAATTAAGTAATAGCCTAAACTCAGACTCAAATCTAACCATTGCTCTTTTCACTCTTTTACAATACTCCTCTTAGACAGCATTAGACATTTCAAAACTGATATTCTGACATTTCAAAACTAACACTCTAACAGTCTAGAGAGTGATACTAATTTAAAAATTATGAATGAATCCAGGCTGAAAAATATTTCAGTAAAGAATAAAAGTATAGAAAGGACAAAGGCCAAGTAGGTAAGGAAGGAAAACAAGCAATTTTTCTTTGGCTTCACCAAAGATGGTGAAACCAACTCTAATGGAGCTAAATCAGCTTCTTGGCAATAGGAAAAAATATTGCAAACACAGCTTTGAGATTAAATTTTTGAAAAAGAGCAATGTAAGGATTTTTTTTCCTTCTCTTTTAGTTTTTTTATTTGCTCTTTTATTAATATTCTGTATTTCATAGTTACAGAAAAAAACCTTCTATTGCATAGTGAAAATAAATTGGTAATGTCAGCATTTTCTCTTCACAGCTGGGTCCCAGGTTGGTAATGTTTTTCTCCCATAAAAATATAATCCCATAAAATTTAAGGTTATTAAGTTGCAGGTGAATAATTCATGAAGCAATTATAAAACATTTATGATGGAGTATTATGAGCTTCCAAATAAAAGAAAACATTTGGGGTCGCCAAATTGACAAACTTTGGTAGCTGCATTTAGATCTCCCTTGAGGGATCTAGATGGGCATTCCCTGCACTTTGCAGCCTTGGACATTCAGGATGGACTGAAGTCTCTCCAAGAGGTTTCTGAAAGACGCCTCAACAACTCAGCCAGCTGGTGTCACAATCAACTGAAGAGATGTAAGTACTGCCTGCTGATAATAATAATGGTGAGAAGAACAAAGCTTTGGAGAGAGTATATTCTGTGCTAGGCACTGTGAAAATCACTTTACATGCATTATGGCAGTAATCCTCATTATGACCCTTTAAAAGCAATATTACTCTTTTTTTTTTGAGATGGAGTTTCACTCTTGTTACCCAGGCTGGAGTGCAATGGCACAATCTCAGCTCACCGCAACCTCCGCCTCCTGAGTTCAGGCAATTCTCCTGCCTCAGCCTCCTGAATAGCTAGGATTACAGGCACACGCCACCATGCCCAGCTGATTTTTTGTATTTTTAGTAGAGACGGGGTTTCAGCATGTTGACCAGGATGGTCTCGATCTCTTGATCTTGTGACCCACCCACCTCGGCCTCCCAAAGTGCTGGGATTACAGGCTTGAGCCACCGCGCCTGGCCCTCAATATTACTCTTATCAGCCCTCAATATTACTCTTATCCTATTTCAAACCATGAAATAGGATCAACAAGCTTAATAATTTGCCAGATATCACATATGCAGCAAGTGGCTGAGCTGAGACTCAAACTCAAGCAATCTAACCCTTGAGCTGCTACTCTTAATCACAATGATGCAGTCAGGCAGGACAAGGGCTGGAGAATGAGGAATTATGACATCATAAATGTGTCATTTACACACATTTTGTCCTATTCTTAAGGCTTTTTCACATGTATTATTCCATCTTCACAGACTTCCGCAGCATTATTGTTAGGTATTGTTGGACGGATGTTATTGTTTCTATTTTGCAGATGAGTAAACTGAAGTCCAGAAAAGTTAAGTGACCCAGTTAAGTCACATAGCAAGTCAGTAGAGGAACCATAACTACAACGGGAGAGCTTAATTCTATTGATGTATCCAGCATAAAATAACAGAGCTAGAAAAGAGTTTCCTTGTCAAACCTCCCACTCAATACAGTATCTCTGAAGACAAGTCTCCCAACTTCTATTTGAGCACCCCCAAGTATAACAACCTCTTTGATTAGTGCAAAAATGCCTTCCACTGTTGTAAAATTCTGAAAGGCTTTTTATCCTGTACTGACACAGGATATCTCTCACAACGGACTACTGTTTCATCTGGAAGGACATAAATCTTCTCCCTTCTTCTTTCTGCAGTCACATACCACTTCCTCATAGCAGGATCTTCTCCCACCACATTTAGCTTAACATCTTTACCCTGTGAACTTCAATTATTCTTTATATCCCATGTGTTTTTAACCTGTTTCCCTTCTTGTCTCTCTGGATGTGCCCCATCATGTTAATGCTTCATTCCAAACAAAACTGAAACTTATCTCCAGTGACGTGTTTGGAGTTGAGTACTCCCCCTATGTGGAGCTGTGACGATCCTTCCCTCTATTGATAGAAGTGAATCTAGCTGCAATCCCATTAACTATTGTCCCAATGCACTAAAGTGAAGCAGCTGCCCTATGTCAAAGATTTTTCATTTGAATTGCTATCAAAGTAAGTTACCTTCATCACATCTATCCTCTGTACACACTCACTTCATCTCCTTCAGCATATAACTTCAAAACATCTTTCAGCACAGGCAGAAATAGCATTCCCAACACCATCCCATTTATCTGCATTTGCTCTGTGACACTGAGCAGTGAGCATGGCCTGAGCCTCTGAGGGTGCTCAAAGTAGTCCAAGGAGATGGAAGAGAAAATGCCCACTGAGGGACAGGATAAATAATTCTCTCTGATACGAGATAACTCTTTTCTATTAAATTCTCAACATGATGTGGCTGTGTTTCAGGGGCCAGTATCTGATTACTGCCTCCCTGCTATAGTGATGGTCCATCTGCTCTTCAGGACTGAGAAGTCTCTTAAGGACATCTTATCCAATCCCCTCAGTCTAATAGCAATCTGAGGTCCAGAGAAGAGAAAGAACTGGCCCAATCAGTGCTAAAGGTAGGACCCAATCTCAGATCTCAGGGCTTCAAAACTCTCTCTACTACACTGGAATACTAGAGATCATCAGGTCTAACACTGCCTTTATAGTTGGGCAAACTGGGGTACAAAGAAAAAAGGTTTTCCAGCTCAGGAGTGTTCAGAGCAAGGGCAACCCAGGTTTTGTTACCAATGTTTTTCTTTTTTTTTTTATTGTACTTTAATTTCAGGGGTACATGTACAGATCTTGCAGGATTGTTGCATAGGTACATACATGCCATGGTGGTTTGCTGCCTCCAGCCCCCCGTCACCTATATCAGGCATTTCTCCCAATGTTTTCCCTCTCCAACTTCCCCACCCCCCGCTATCACTCCCCTGGCCCCCTTACCCCAACAGACCCATGTCATGTTCCCCTCCCTGTGCCTATGTGTTCTTGTTGTTCAACACTCGCCTATAAGTGAAAACATGCAGTGTTTGGTTTTCTGTTCTTGTGCCAGTTTGCTGAGAATGATGGTCTCCAGATTCATCCACATCCCTACAAAGGAAATGAACTCATCCTTTTTATGGCTGCATAGTATTCCATGGTGTATATGGCCACATTTTCTTTGTCCAGTCTGTCATTGATGGGCATTTGGGTTGGTTCTAGGTCTTTGCTATTGTAAACAGTACCACAATAAACGTATGTGTCTTTATAATAGAATGATTTATAATCCTTTGATGTATATCGAGTAATGGGATTGCTGGTCAAATAATATTTCTATTTCTAGATCCTTGAGGAATCACCACACTGTCCTCCAAATGGTTGAACTCATTTACATTCCCACCAAACAGTGTAAAAGTGTTCCTATTTCTCCACATCCTCTCCAGCATCTGTTGTCTCCATTTTTTAATGATTGCCATTCTAACTGGATTGAGGTGGTATCTCAATGTGGTTTTGATTTGCATTTCTCTAATGACCAGTGATGATGAGCGTTTTTCATATGTTTGTTGGCTGCATAAATGTCTTATGAAAAGTGTCTGTTCATATCTTTCACCCACTTTTGAACGGGCTTGTTTGTTTCTTGTAAATCTGCTTTAGTTCTTTGTAGATACTGGATATTAGCCCTTTGTCAGATAGGTAGATTGCACAAAATTTTTCCCATTCTGTTGGTTGCTTATTCACTCTAATAATTGTTTCTTTTGCTGTGCAAAAGCTCTGGATTTTAATTAGATCCTATTTGTCTATTTTGGCCTTTGTTGCCATTGCTTTTGGTGTTTTAGTCATGAAGTTCTTGCCTATGCCTATGTTCTGAATGGTATTGCCTAGGTTTTCTTCTAGTGTTTTTATGTTGTTAGGTATTATGCTTAAATCTTTAATCCATCTGGAGTTAATTTCTGTGTAATGTGTAAGGAAGGGGTCCAGTTTCAGCTTTCTGCACATGGCTAGCCAGTTTTCCCAACACCATTTATTAAACAGCGAATTCTTTCCCCCTTGCTTGTTTTTGTCAAGTTTTCCAAAGATCAGTTGGTTGTAGATGTGTGGCATTACTTCTGAGGCCTCTGTTCTGTTCCATTGGTCTATATCTCTGTTTTGGTACCTGTATCATGCTGTTCTGATTACTGTAGCCTTGTCGTATAGTTTGAAGTCAAGTAGCATGATGCCTCCAACTTTATTCTTTTTGCCTAGGATTGTCTTGGCTATGTGGGCTCTCTTTTGGTTCCAGGTAAAGTTTAAAGTGTTTTTTTCCAGTTCTGTGAAGAAGATCAATGGGAGCTTGATGGAGATAGCATTAAATCTATAAATTACTTTGGGCAGTATGGCCATTTTCACGATATTGATTCTTCCTAACCATGAGCATGGAATGTTTCTCCATCTGTTTGTGTCCTCTCTTATTTCCTTGAGCAGTGGTTTGTAGTTCTCCTTGAAGAGGTCCTTTATGTTCCTTGTTAGTTGTATTCCTAGGTATTTTATTCTCTTTGTAGCCATTGTGAATGGAAGTTTGCTCTTGGTTCTCTTTTAGTCTGTTATTGGTGTATAGAAATGATTGTGATTTCTGCACATTGATTTTCTATCCTGAGACTTTGCTGAAGTTGCTTATCATTTCAGGAGATTTTGGGCTGAGATGATGGGGTCTTCTAGATATACAATCGTGTCGTCTGCAAATAGAGACAATTTCACCTCCTCTTTTCCTAATTGAATACCTTTATTTCTTTTTCTTGCCTGATTGCTCTGGCTAGAACTTCCAATATTATATTGAATAAAGGAAAATGTTATTTCTTGCATTTCTGTGCTGGATGAGGGCATCTAGCCCATATTACTGACAATAATTCCTATGTGGTTTAACTTCTTCCTTCAGTATTACAGGAATTTTGCAAGGAGAGCAAGATCTCATCTTGGCCATTATGTCACCTCTACATGTTTACCAATAAAAATAGACACATTTGATTCTCTAGGTCATGCTGGCCTCATTATATGAGACTACCAGGGAGTAGAATTTCAAATCAAAGTAGAAATGACAGGGAACTCCAAATGCATTCTCAGTCAGCAACTTCTGTCTGACCATCAATGATATTGCCCTAAGAATTGACTCCAGTCAGCCTCACATAGAAAGCCCAAAGACGAGTAGTCTCTAAACAATTCTATCAATGAAAACCATCATAAATACACTCAATTGTCAATATTTCTGCAAATACTCAAATGCCAATATTCTTCAAACAAAATTTGATTATCCATTCTCTGCAGGCAACACACTCTCACCAGCCCACTATCATGAATGCCCATTTTTCTATCTGTTTTTTGCCTTATGGGAGGATAATTTATATCTCCAGGCAGAATTACATCACTATGCTTAGGAGTTAGCCACAGGATGCTATTGAATAAAGCAAAGAAAGATGAACAGGTGTCAGTGGGGAAAACTCTGTACAGGAGAGGCTTAGGGTGATAATCTTTCCAAGAACTTGTCTCAAACTACATTCTTCTTATCTGGATTATGCATGGCTAATATTTTTAAATAGCAAAGATTTTCTTAAAAGATGCCTTCTTTGGCTGGGTGCAGTGGCTCACGCCTGTAATCCCAGCACTTTGGGAGGCTGAAGCGGGCAGAACACAAGGTTAGGAGTTCAAGACGAGCCTGGCCAACATGGTGAAACCTCGTCTCCACTAAAAATATAAAAATAAATTAGCTGGGCATGGTGGTGCGTGCTTGTGATCCCAGCTACTCAGGAAGCTGAGGCAGGAGAATTGCTTGAACAAGGGCCTGTGAGATGGAGATTGCAGTAAGCTGAGACTGAGCCACTACACCCCAGTCTGGGCAACAGAGCAAGACTCTGTCTTAAAAAAAAAAAAGAAAAAAGAAAAAAAAGATGGCTTCTTTCCTATTTTTAAAATTGAGGAAATATACTCAATTATTCACATGGAAATAGTATTAATTTGACATGAGTTGAGTAGGTATGATGGGATTCCAAGAGATAGAAGCTCACCTCAACCTTCCTCACTGCCACCATCAGGTGCAAACCTCTAAGGCAATAAAAACATCTAAATAAATAAATAACTTAAGCCAGATGGCCAGCCATCCCAGGAATTTCCTGTGGAGGTTTGTCATTCAGAACTCTTAGGATAGCCTCCTGTACCACATGGAGACATTGCAAAACCCCACACACAGCCAACAGGAGGTGATGTAGATTCTAAGCAAGTGAGCATGTCTCAGAGAGCTTTGTCTGTTAAGCTTGGATAAAACAAACCTGCCTGTAGCCTGCAGCATCAAGGTTTTATTACCCAGGCAACACCTCTAAAGAAGGATTAAGAGAACTCTATCATGGGGACGACAGAATCTTAATTGAAATCCAAGTTGCTGTATTTGCATCCCTGGAGAGAATCTGGGGGCTTCAAGTTTCCCAAATAGTGAGCTGCTATCACTCTGAGAATTCAGCTCACCTAACCAGTTCTCCACACAGGGATGCTGCAGGCCTATCTTTTCCCCACCTGCTCCTCCTCCTATACCTAACTGGGGGTCAGGAGAGTGAGACCTCACATTAGCATAGAAGTTACAGCACAGTCTCTCATTTGCTTCTGATTTTCAGTTACACTGGTATAATGTGCTTAAAATCTGTCTTTTATTTGGAAAGATAAACACAGCAGTTTGATAATTTTATTGCGATGTCAATTTGCAAAGAAAATTTTATTTAAACTCAGTGACTGGCCCACTGCCACCATCAGCCAACAGCAAGCTGCTGTCTGCAGGGACAAAGAAGGTGCCAGCTGAGTCTCTTGGGTGGATGACGAAGCTGGCAAGAAATCTCCCTTTGTCCCTTCAACTGTCCCATGAGATACTCTAGGGGTTTTCTCAGTACCTAAAGCCCAGACTTAGAAAGAAAGATTGATTTTTTTCTTATTTTTTCCAGCTGGTTTGCAGAGAGCCAATATTAATTAGATATCTGTGATGGCACTAAGTACGTTTTACACACTAACTCATTTGATCCTCATAACCATGCTTTGAAAAGGCTGTTATTATCCCCAATTTGATAGCTGAAAAAAATGGAAACAGGAAAATTAAGCGACATGAACAAACTCTCACATTGTGTGGTCTAGACAGAATCCCACAGCTGTCTGTCCATAGCTAACATTTCTAATCACTATTGCACACTGACTTTTACTCCATTCTCCTGACCCACTCTAACCTACTTGGCACAAAGTAGAAATTCAATAAATGTTTGTTAAAAATATAGATGATTTATCGGCCTCAAACTTGCCCCTAATGTTGGGCATATCCTGACACATACCATACTTAATCAGAGCACTGATTAAGTCCTAATTCAGATCACACACTTCACCCAAATCTCTCTTTAATTGACCTTCCAAGTCAGGTTATAGTACACAGACCAGACAATTCCAGTTAGAGGTGGACTCCTCCCCATCATTATGCATAGCGTATCCAGTGACCCTGCCTAGCTGAAAATTTTCTTTCAGCTCCTAAAACTCACCAGGTTCATTCCTCTCACAGGCCTTGCAAATACTTTGCCATCTGCCTAAACCATGTCCCTGCCCCCTTCACCCAAGTGGCTTCTGTCTCTCTTTCTCGTATCAGCGCAGTCATCACGTCCTTGAGATGCCCTCTTGACCCTCTGGCCTGAATCAGGTTTCTCTAGTAAATACTTTTACAGGGCCACACTCTTTCACAATGCTCATCCTCTATCTATGATTGTTGAGCAACTTGTATGCTGCTTTGATTCACGCCTGCCTCCCCTGCCAGCTCACAGTTCCAGGAGTGCAGGAAGCAGAGCTCTTTCAAGACAACAAGGGATTCCCAGCATTCAGCACAGCGCTTGGCTTATATCAGCAAACATCTGCCAATGAATGTTTAGACCATGTCCTCATCATAGCCACTGGCTTTTCACCCTAGCCATAAACTGTCCCTCAGAACTTTATATAATGGTCCAAGAGTTTGAAATAAGCACAGTAGTACAATGAATTATAGGTAAGAAGTTATTAAAGCATAAGTCAAAGCTGAAAATTTACTTATATCAAATGATCTTTCCAAATGAAAGAAAACACATCATTAAGTTCAAAAATTTGAGAATTTTAGTTCATGCATAGATAAAACAAAAGAGATGCTTTCACTGGTTGGCAATATTTCGCCTATCTTTCACATTTCTTTCCAGTGTCAAAAGGACTTGGGTGGATAAAGATATAATTACTCCCTATCTAAAGGAAAATTTGTTATATAAAGTTCTAAAGGACAGTTCAAGTTATTTTGTTCACAAAATTTTGTTGTGAAAGATACATGTGAGGTATCATTAAGCCATTCACCAGGGCTGGAAATAGATACACTATACAGAAATTTTCACTGCAAGCAAATCTTTTGAAATAAGATTTAATGTGTGACTCATCTTGGGAGAAGATAAGCCAGTGGGAATGACTGTGTAATGTTTACACTTGCATTGCTCAATTAATTATTTATTTCATTAAGTATTTACTGGATATCTGCTCTGGGCCTAGCGCTAGGCTATGGCATTGAAAGGCAGTCCCTCTCTCAGCAAACCACTTTGATTTCATTATGTGCACTCCGTATAAGGGAAGGAAACGAGAGTCGAAAGAAGTTTCATTGTTTGCTTAAAAGTCACATGCACAGAGCTAATGCCAGAGCTAGAAGCCTGGTTGCCTAGCAAGCCTTATCCAATTAACAGAAGCCTCGGGGAACTTGGGGTGACATGAGGGTGAGTCCATGGCTGGGGATGGGCTTTAGGCTAAAGCTTGAGTCAGAGATCACTGGCTGGAGTCAGAGGTCCACCTGGAGAGAACAGGACCTGGCTTATAAGGAAATCAAATTATCAGGTATTACAGAATAAAACAGAATACCAGAGAATAGGAGTTGCCACTGGGTTCAACAAAGAGAAACACTCTCTATTGTAGAAGGAGCACCAATTAGCAGCAAGAAATCTGAATTCTCATCCTGTCTGGGCCACTGACCCTCTCAGGGACAGTACCTCTGTGGGCCACACTGTCTCCAACAGTAAAAGCAAGGGTTGGACTACAGCAATGATTTTTAGCCTTGACTGTATGTTGGAATCAACTGGAGAGCTTTAAAACACCGATGACTTGGTCCCACCCTAAAGATCCTGATGACATTTGTGTGAGGTAGGACCTCCAGCACTGGGAATTAAAATCTCTTTAAGTAATTCTAATGTGCAGCCAAGGCTGAAAATCACCGGACAAGAAATTCTCTAGTGCTTCTTTCAGTCATAATAATTCATCATTTTACAATGTCAGACAGTATTTCTCAAATTTTAATATGCATAAGAATCACTTGGGATGTCTGTTTTTAAAAATTCATTTCTGAGATCCATATCTAGAGATTCCAATTCAGTATATTTAAAATAGGGCCCAGGAATCTGCACTTTAAAAACATTCCAGATCCTAGGCACTCACTGTGAGACTCACTAATCTAAGGATTACTGGACATGCAGGACTCCATTTCTCATCATCATCATAATCACCAAACAGGCTTTCAGGCCCAAAGCTCACAGCTAGGAGGGCTGTTATAAGGCAGACACATCCAACCACCAGAGTCAGGCTTAGCACTTGGCCTATCACAAGGCTGACAGATGGCAGAGGGAGGGTTCCTTGGTTTTCAGGAGAAAAGACATGATGCTGCAGTATGCCACTGCAGAGGCAGAGACAGGCCGAAGATTGATAGTCTACGATGCTGCTGAAATTCACCATCAACCGAGCATCTTGTGACATCAGCAGCGATGCCACTGGCCATTATCAAATTGCCCAGGGTGCTCAAGATTGATTTCCAGCGGTAGCAATGACGCTTACCCTCTCTAGATGCATAGGCAGGAAACAAGCTCCAAACCTGACTGTAATTTAGCATTCATTTGCATTTTTAAATTAGTTAGGCTGTGGACCATTGCAAAGAAATGACAGAGAATTCTTATAATAATTAGCCTTGTGGCATGGGTGGGGGAGAGGAGGCAGGAATGGCTCTGCCTTACCATTTCACTGGAAGGAAAAACACAACCCAGCATCTCAAGCCACCAGATCTGATTATGATTTCCTGGTCCTCACTGACCTTGTGGACTATGGCATTTCCTCCAAAACCTCAGCTGAACACTCAGGTCTGTATATGTCTGTCTTTCCTGAGGCTAATTCCACCCTCCCCCTTTTCTCCCGTATACAGCCCAATTAGCATCTCCTTATGTTGGCTAGATGCCACTACATTCCCTTTTGTTCACTTTCTTTAGGACTGAATTCAGCTCCACTCTGTACGAATACTCCCTCAGTATGTGTCAACACCATGATGCATCTGCTAAAAATAACTAACACTGATAGAGCTCCTCACAGCTTTCAAATGACATTTTCATCTCCATTATCTCTAATGAGTCTCTCATCATTTGCTGGGGGTAACCAGGGTAGAAGTTGGGTCCCATATTTTATAGATAAGAAAACTGAGGCTTGGGGAAATCTAGTGACTTGTCCAAGGTCACACAACTTGCAGACAGCTTTGCTAAGATCAGAATAAAAATCTTTGAACTCCAAAATCTATGCCAAGTTGCTTCAATCTCAGGATGCAGCATAAAGGGTATAAAGATCACAATAGAGAAGGTCAAGGTTCTACTGCACAGTTTAAATCATTTCAACAAGTCATACAACACTTCCAGCCCCACCTCCACTTTGAGTACCGTGCTTTGAGAGGTGTTTTTAAAAGGAAATTGGTAACTGGAAAAGCAAAGGAGATTTTTAAGCTTTGTCATTCAAGGAATGACAGAAACTAGGAATATTTTATCTGGGGGACACTTAGAAGATTGATAAAAGCTAACTTCACACAACTAAAGGGCTTCCTTGGAAAAGGAACAGTATGCTTATTCTGTGCAGCCACAAAGGAATTATAAAAAGGCAAATTTCAGCTTGGTATGAATCAGTACTCTGCAATAGTTAGGGACTCTAGAGTCAAGCTGCTTAGGTTCAAAACTCAACTCAATAATTTCAAACTGGGTGATCTGGGGCAAGTTTGTAATTTCTAATTTCAAGGATACTTGTCTATACAAAATAAATAATTATGGCTATCTTATAGGATTGTTGGTATCATCGAAGTAACTAGTGCAAACAAAGTCAATAAATGTTTAATAGATAATACATGTTCACTACATAATAATTAAGGTCAAATCTATGTCATATACACCAAGGAAAGAGGTTTATATTCACTTATCCCAGAAAATCTAATAACTAGATTTTGATCCTCTAGCTATAGTTAAAGGACAGTTTCAAAACAAAGTAAAGACAGAAGGAGCAACAAACAATTCTTCCCAGCCATAGAGATTCTTGTAAATTGTTACCAGCCCATCAAGTCCTTTCACTCAGATGGTTTCTGGACACCAAATCAATAAATCATGCTAGGTTGTGGGACGCATGCCTCAAGCAGGAGAGAAACTGGATATACACTATCACTACTTCTATATAACATTGTATTTGTCCTAGCTAGTGTAATAAAGCAAGGAAATAAATAAAAAACATAAGTAAAGAAAGATAAGTAACACTGTCATTTAAATAAACATGGCTGTATACTTATAAAATACAAAATAATTGACAGATAAACTGTTTGAATTAATAAGTAAACTAAATATACTTATTAGAAATAAAGCCAATCTATAAAAATTAGTTGCATTTCCATATATTAATAACACTATAAATTAGAAAAATTAAGTTTCAAAGAGTGTAGCATTAATAATAGCATTAAAAAAACACTAAATTCCTTGGAATAAATGTGACAATATATACATAAAACTACAAACATCACTGACAAAAATGGAAGATAAGCTAAATAAATGAAGGTATATGTTCATGTATTAGACATACTGGCATATAATAAATATGTCAATTCTTCTCAGACTGATCTATAAATTCCGTGTAATCCCTTTTGAAATCTCATCAGATTTTTTAATACAAACTGACAACCTACTCCTAATATGTGTATGGCAATTTAAATTGCCAAGGTCAGTGAAAGTAAAGAACAACAACATAGGCTACTATATTTACAATCTATAATAAAGCTATGGCAAATTATATATATATACATATATATAATGTAAACATATATAATATACACATATGTATTTCTATGCACATACATACTATGTACTATGTATATATGTACATACATATATGCACATACATATTATATACTACGTATACACACACACACATATATATATATACTATTATTTTTTTATCTTTTATTTTTCCCAATGATGTTTTATAGTTTTTCGTGTAGGGGGTTACATATCTTTTTCACATTTATTTCTCTGAATGTTGAGGTTTTGATGCTATTGTAAATGACATACTCTTTTAATAGAGAGATCAGTTTCCTTGTACACTATTTATGCAAGAAAACAGCAAACTGATAAACAACAATGGTGACATAGGAGTCCAGTATCATCCTGATACCAAAATCTGGAAAGGACACAATTAAAAAAAAATTAAAAAAAAAACTACAAGCTAATATTCCTGATGAACATAGAAATAGACACAAAAGTTCTCAACATAATACTAGGAAACTAAATCTAGCACCACATCAAAAAGATAATAATTCATCATAATCAACTACGCTTTATTCCTGGGATGCAAGGATGGTTCAACATATGCAAATCAATAAATGCAATTTATACCATAAACAAAATTAAAACAAAAAACATATGATTGTTTCAATAGACACAGAAGAAGTATTCAAAAATATTTAACATCCCTTTATGATAAAACTCAACAAACAAGGCATGGAAGGAACATATCTCAAAATAATAAGGGCCATTTATGACAAACCCACAGCCAACATCACACTGAATAGAAAAAAGTTAGAAACATTTCCCATAAAGACTAAAAGAAGACAAGGATGTTCACTCTCACTACTTCTATTCAACATAAGAAGACCTAGCCAGAGAAATCAGCCAAGAAAAATAAATAAAAGGCATCTACATTGGAAAAGAGAAAGTCAAATGACCTTTGTTCACTGATGACATAATTCTATACCTAGAAAACCCTAAAGATTCCTCTAAAAGACTCCTAGGGACATTGTGTGCCATGAATCAGCACCTATTGGTGAAATGTGACAATACAGTTTACCTCAAAATAATACAGCCGAGGGGAGATTAAAGATGGCCGAATAGGAACAGCTCTGGAGTGCATTTCCTAGTGAGAACAATGCAGAGGATGAGTGATCACCACATTTCCAAATGAGATTTTACTGCCCACAGACCAGGAGATTCCCAGGCTGAAAAGTGCCACGAGTTTCCAGCATGGCTGTTTCGGCCAGCACCGTGGGTCTACACAAAAAGTCACACAAATCTGGGTGGCCATTTCAACTGGTGCCTGGAACACCTGGGAGACATAGCCACCCATTCAACTGAAAAAAAGGGGACTAAAACAGGGAGCCAGGTGATCTGGCTCAGCAGGTCCCACTCCCAAAAGGACCAGCAATGTGAACCGCTCTAGATTAAGAGTTTTGCAGCAAGAGCAGCTGGACCCAGGACAGTCCAGCTCAGTAGGGGGAAGGGCGTCAGCCATTACCAAGGCAGTCCACCACTACTGAGGCAGTCCACCATTACTGAGGCAATCCTCCTTTACTGAAACAGTCTGCCATTACCGAGGCAGTCAACCATTATTAAGGCAGACCACCATTACCAAGGTAGTTCTAACTGTACCTCTGTAAACAAAACCGCAAGGAAGTTCACACAGCAGCTGGGCAGAGCCCACAGTAGCTCAGCAACGCCTCTGCTGGCGGACTGTGATTAGACTACCTCCTTCCTGGGCAGGGCATCTCTGAAAAAAGGCAGCAGCATATCAGGAATTTATAAATAAAGCCGCAACTTCCCAGGACAGATCGCCTGGGAAAAAAGGCAGTTATGAGTTCCACTGCAGCAGACTTAAATGCACCTGCCTAGCAGCTCTGAATGGAACAATGGAGCTCCCAGCTCAGCACCTGAGCTCCTATAAGAGACAGACTGTCTTCTCAAGCGGCTCCCCGACCCCCATATATTCAAAGAGACACCTCATAAAGGAGAGCTCAGGATGACATCTGGCAGGTATACTTCTGGGATGCAGATAACAGAAGAAGAAACCAGCAGCAACCCTTACTGCTCTGCAGCTGCCACAAGTGATTCCTAGGTAAGCAGGGTCTAGAGTGGACCTCCAGCAGTCTTACAGCAGAGAGGCCTGACTGTTACAAGGAAAACTAAAAAACAGAAAGAAATAACTTCAACATCAACATAAAGGACATCCACTCAGATATGCCATATGAAAAGAACACAGGTAGATAAATCCATGAAGATCAGAAGAAATCAGCACAAAAAGGATGAAAACACCAAAAACCAGAAGGCCTCTCCTCCTCCAAGGGATCACAGCTCTTCACCAGCAAGGGAACAAGGCTGGATGGAGAACGAGTCTGATGAATTGACAGAAACAGGCTTCAGAAGGTGGATAATAGCAAACTTCTCTAAAGTAAAAGAACATGTTCTAACCCAATGCAAAGAAACCAAGAGCCTTGAAAAAAGGTTAGACGAATGCTAACGAGAATAAACAGCTTAGAGAAGAATATAAATGACTTGATGGAGCTGAAAAACACAACATAGGAACTTCACAGAGCACACACAAGTTCCAATAGCCAAAACGACCAAGCAGAAGAAACGATATCAGAGATTGCAGACCAACTCAATGAAATAAAACAAGAAGGAAAGATTAGAGAAAACAGAGTGAAAAGAAGTGAACAAAGCCTCCAAGAAATATGGGATTATGTGAAAAGACTTAATCTATGTCTGATAGGTGTACCTGAATGTGGCGGAGAAAATGAATCCAAGCTGGAAAATACACTTCAGGATATTATCCAGGAGAAATTCCCCAACCAAGCAAGGCAGGCCAATATTCAAGTCCAGGAAATACAGAGAACACCACAAAGATATTCCTCAAGAAGAGCAATGCCAAGACACATAATCGTCAGATTCACCAGCATTGAAGTGAAGGGGAAAATGCTAAGGACGACCAGAGAGAAAGGTCAGGTAACCACAAAAAGAAGCCCATCAGACTCACAGTGGATCTCTTGGCAGAAACACTACAAGCCAGAAAAGAGTGGGGGCAAATATTCAACATCTTTAAGAAAAGAACTTTCAACCTAGAATTTCATATCCAGCCAAACTAAACTTCATAACCGAGGGAGAAATAAAATTCTTTATGAACAAGCAATTGCTGAGAGATTTGGTCACCACCAAGCCTGCCTTACAAGAGCTCCTAAAGGAAGCACTAAACATAGAAAGGAACAACCAGTACCAGCCACTCCTAAAACATACCAAATTTTAAAGACCATCAACACAATGAAGAAACTGCATCAACTAATGGGCAGAACAACCAGCTAGCATCAAAATCGCAGGATCAAATTCACATATAACGATATTAACCTTAAATGCAAATGGGCTAAATGCCCCAATCAAAAGACACAGATTGGCAAATTGGATAAAAAGTCAAAACTCATCGCTGTGCTTTATTCAGGAAACCCACCTCACATGCAAGGACACATATAGGCTCAAAATAAAGGGATGGAAGATTTACCAAGCAAATGGGGAGCAAAAAAAAAAAGCAGGAATTGTAATTCTCATCTCTGATAAAATAGACTTAAAACCAACAAAGATCAAAAGAGACAAAGAAGGGCATTATGTAATGGTAAAAGGATCAATGCAACAAGAAGAGCTAATGATCCTAAATATATATTCACCCAATATAGGTGTACCCAGATACATAAAGCAAGTTCTTAATGACCTACAAAGAGACTTAGACTTCCACACAATAATAGACAGAGACCTTAACACTCCACTGTCAATATTAGACAGATCAACGAGACAGAAAATTAACAAGCATATCCAGGACTTGAACTCAGACCTAAACTAAGAAAACCTAATAGACATCCACAGAACTCTCCACCCCAACTCCACAGAATATACATTCTTCTCAGCACGACATCACACCTGCTCTAAAATTGACCACATAATTGGAAGTAAATCACTCCTCAGCAAGTGCAAATAAACAGAAATCATAAGAAACAGTCTCTCAGACCACAGTGTAATCAAATTAGAACTCAGGATTAAGAAACTAACTCAGAACCTCACAACTTCATGGAAGCTAAACAACTGGCTCCTGAATGTTGGCTGGATAAAAAATGAAATGAAGGCAGAAGTAAAGATGTTCTTCTAAACCAACATGAATTAATACACAATATATCAGAATCTCAGGAACACACTTAAAGTAGTGTCTTGAGGAAAATTTACAGCAATAAATGCCCACATGAGAAGCAAGGAAAGATCTAAAATCAATATCCTATCATCAAAATTGAAGGAGCTGGAGGAGAAAGATTAAAAAAAAAAAAAAAACTCAAAAGCTAGCAGAACATAAGAAATAACAAAGATCAGAGCAGACCTAAAGGAGATAGAGACACAAAAAAACCCTTCAAAAAATCAATATATCCAGGAGCTGGTTTTTGAAAAGATCAACAAGATAGACAGACTGCTAGCCAGAATAATAAAAAGGAAAAGAGAGAAGAATCAAAGAGATACAATAAAAATGATAAAAAGAATATCACCACTGATTGCCCAGAAATACAAACTACTGTCAGAGGTTACTACAAACAACTCTATGCACATAAACCAGTAAACCTGAAAGAAATGGATAAATTCCTGGACACTTGCACCCTCCAAGCCTAAACCAGGAAGAAGTTGGAACCCTGAATGGACCAATAATAAGGGTTGAAGTTGATGCAGCAATTAATAGCCTACCAACAAAGTAAAGCCCAGGTACAGATGGGTTCACAGCCAAATTACACCAGACGTAAAACAAGGAGCTGGTACCATTCCTTCTGAAACTATTCCAAACAATAAAAAAAGAGGGAATCCTTCCCAAATCATTTTAAGAGACCAACATCACCCTGATACCAAAACCCGGAAGAGATTCAACAACAACAAAAAACTTCAGGCCAATATCCATGATGAACATAGATGCAAAAATCTTCAATAAAATATTGGCAAACCAATTGCAACAGGGCATCAAAAAGCTTATCCATCAAAATCAAGTAGGCTTCATCCCAGGGAGGTTCAACATACGCAAGTCTATAAACACAATCCACCACATAAACAGAACTGAAGACGAAAAACATGATTATCTCAATAGATTCAGAGAAGGCCTTCAACAAAATCCACCAGCCCTTTATGCTAAAAACTCTCAATAAACTAGGTATGAATGGAACATATCTCAAAATAATAAAAGCTATTTATGACAAAGCCACAGCCAATATCATACTGAATGGACAAAAACTGGAAGCATTCCCTTTGAAACCTGGCACTAGACAAGGATACCCTCTCTCACCACGCCTATTCAATATAGTATTGGGAGATCTAGCCAGAGCAATCAGGCAAGAAAAAGAAAAAAAGGGCATTCAATTAGGAAATGAGGGAGTCAAATTGTCTTTATTTGCAGAGGACATGATTGTACGTTTAGAAGATCCCATTGTCTCAGCCCCAAATCTCCTGAAATGATAAGCTACTTCAGCAAAGTCTCAGGATACAAAATCAATGTTAAGAAATCACGAGCATTTCTATACACCAATAACAGACTAAAAGAGAAGCAAATCAAGAGCAAACTCCCATTCACAATTGCTACAAAATGAATAAAACACCTAGGAATACAACTAACAAAGGATGTAAAGGACCTCTTCAAGGAGAACTATGAACCACTGCTCAACGAAATAAGAGAGGACACAAACAGATGGAAAACATTCCATGCTCATGGTTAGGAAGAATCAATATCATAAAAATGGCCATACTGCCAAAAGTGATTTATAGATTCAACACTATCCCCATCAAGCTACCTATGACCCTCTTCACAGAATTGGAAAAAAACACCTGAAACTTCATATGGAACCAAAAGAGAGCCTGCATAGCCAAGACAATCCTAAGTAAAAGAACAAAGCTGGAGGCATCATGCCACCTGACTTCAAACTATACTACAAGGCTACAGTAATTAAAACAACATGGTACTGGTACCAAAACAGAGATGTAGACCAATGGAACAGAACAGAGGCCTCAGAAGTAATGCCACACATCTACAACCATCTGATCTTTGACAAACCTGACAAAAACAAGCAATGGGAAAAGGAGTCCCTGTTTAATCAATGGTATTGGGAAAACTGTCTAGTCTTGTGCAGAAAGCAGAAACTGGACCCCTTCCTGACACTTTACACTAAAATTAACTCCACATGGATTAAAGATTTAAACATAAGACCTAACACCATAAAAACCCTAGAAGAAGACCTAGGCAATACCATTCAGGATATAGGCATAGGCAAGAACTTCATGACTAAAACCCCAAAAGCATTGGCAACAAAAGCCTAAATAGACAAATGGGATCTAATTAAAATCCAGAGCTACTGTATGGCAAAAGAAACAATCATTAGAGTGAACTGGCAACCAAAAGAATGGGAAAAAATCTGCAATCTACCCATCTGACAAAGGGCTAATATTCAGAATCTACAAAGAACTAAAACAGATTTACAAGAAACAAACAAACAAACCCATTCAAAAGTGGGCAAAGGCTATGAACAGACACTTTCAAAAGAAGATATATGTGAGGCCAACAAACATATGAAAAAATGTTCATCATCATTGGTCATTAGAGAAATGCAAATCAAAACCACATTAAGATACCATCTCATGCCAGTTAGACTGGCAATCATTAAAAAATCTGGAGACAACAGATGCTGGAGAGGATGTGGAGAAATAGGAACACTTTTACACTGTTTGTGGGAGTGTAAATTAGTTCAACCAATCTGGAAGACAGTGTGGCAATTCCTCAAGGACCTAGAAATAGAAATTCCATTTGACCCAGCAATCCCATTACTGGATATATACCCAAAGGATTATAAAACATTCTATTATAAAGACACATGCACATGTATGTTTCTTGCAGCACTCTTTACAATAGCAAAGACCTGGAACCAACCCAAATGCCCATCAATGATAGACTGGACAAAGAAAATGTAGCACATATACACCATGGAATACTATGCAGCCATAAAAAACGATGAGTTCGTGTCCTTTGTAGGGACATGGATGAATCTGGAAACCATCATTCTCAGTAAACTGACATAAGAACAGAAAATCAAACACCACATCATATAGGCGGGTATTGAACAATGAGAACACATGGACACAGGGATGGGAGCATGACTCACTGGGGTCTGTTGGGGGGGACTAAGGGAGGGACAGCGGTGGGTAGGGAGGTTGGGGAGGAATAACATGGGGTGAAATGCCAGTATATATAGGTGATGGGGGGATGAAGGCAGCCAACCACAGTGCCATGTATGTACCTACGCAACAATCCTGCAAGATCTGCACATATGCCACAGAACCTAAAGTACAATTAAAAACAATAAAAATTTAAAAATGAGCACATGGACACAGGGAGGGGAGCATCACACACTGAGGTCTGTGGATGGGGAACTAGGAGAGGGTCAGTGGGGGGTGAGGAGTTGGGGAGGGATAACATGGGGAGAAATGTTATAGGTGATGGGGAGGAAGGCAGCAAACCACACTGCCATGTATGTACCTATGAAACAATCTTGCATGCTCTTCACATGTACCCCAAAACCTAAAACGCAATAAAATATATATTTAAAAAAAAAGAAATAACAATAAACATGAAACAAATATGTATGTGTAAAGATAGTCATTGTAGTATTATTTACAACAAAATAAAATGAAAGCAATCTAGATGTCCAATGATAACAGTATGGATAAATGCATATGATATACCTTTAGGATGCAATGATCCAGCCATTAAAATTATTCTTCTGAAGAATTTTTAATATCATCAGATAAAAGTCCAAGCAAAATTGTGCATGTTTGTATTTTCTGTATAGAAACATATACCATACATATGTAGTATGATCTCAAATATCTAAAAGATAGGCATGCATATAACATGCATTTATAGTATATGCAGTATGATCTCAAATATCTAAAAGATAGGCATGCATATAACATGCATTTATAGTATAATCTGAAATATCTAAGAGATAAATGTATGTAGAAAAAACTGACTATATATGTTTATGTGTGCATGTTTGTATTAATAGCAGTGGGATTGGAGTTATTATTTTCTTTGATAATTTTCCATATTTTCCAGATGAAAAATATATGTGAATTGTTAGAGAAAAATAAAAAGGATTCCTACGTTTGATAAGTAACTTCAATAAAATTTCAAGATACAAAATTCATGTATAAAAATCAGTCACATTTTATACAGCAATACATTCAAGCTAAAAACCAAATCAAGAACACAGTCCCATTTATCATGGCCACAAAAAAAATAAAATACCTAAGAATAAATTTAATCAAGGAGGTGAAAGATATCTGCAATGATAACTATAACACACTAATGAAAAAAATAATAGATGACACAACAAATGAAAAAGCATTCCATCCTCATCAATTATAAGAATTGATATTGTTAAAATGATCATACTGCTCAAAGCATCTACAGATTGAATGCAATTTCTATCAAATTACTAACTCATTTTTTACAGAACTAGAAAAAAAAAATTTAAAATTTACATGGAACCAAAAAAAGAGCCCAAATAATAGCCACAGCAATCCTAAGCAAAAAAAAAAAAAAAAAAAAAACAGGGACATCAGATTACCTGACTTCAAACTATACTACAAGACTACAGTAACCAAAAAAGCATGGTAGTCATACAAAAATATAGATCAAGGAAACAGAATAAAGAACCCAGGAATAAAGCTATACATCTACAACCAACTGATCTCTGACAAAGTTGACAAAAATAAACAATGGAGAAAGGACAGCCTATTCAATAAACTGTGCTGGGAAAACTGGCTAGCCATATGCAGAAGAGTGAAACTGGACCCCTACGTATCACAATATGTAAATATTTACTTAAGATAGATTAAAGACTTAAATGTAAGACCTTAAACTATTAAAATCCTATAAAAAATCTAGGAAAAACTCTTCTGGACATTGGTTTCAGCCAAGAATTTATGACTAAGATCTCAAAAGCAAATGCAACCAAACAAAAATCAACAAACGGAATTTAATTAAACTAAAGAGCTTCTGCATAACAAAAGAAACAGTCAACAGAATGAACAGAAAACCTACATAATGGGGAGAAAATATTTACAAAGTATGCATCTGATGAAGGACTAATATCCAGGATCTATAAGGCGCATAAATCAACAAGAAAAAAACAAATAGCCCCATTAAAATGTGGGAAAAAGACCTGAAACTGATACTTCCCGAAAGAAGACATACAAGTGGCCAAGAAACGTATTAAAAATGCTCATGGTTACTAATCATCAGAGATATGCAAATTAAAACCACAATGAGATACCATCTCACACCATAGTGGCTATTACGAAACAGTTAAAAAAATAACATGTTGGCAAGGACGCAGAGAAAAGGGAATGCTTATATACTTTTGGTGAGAATGTAAATTAGTTTAATCCCTAAGATAAACAGTACAGAGATTTCTGAAAGGGCTACAGATAAAATTATTATTTAACCCAGGAATCCCACTACTGGCTATCTACTCAAAGAAAAATAAATTGTTCTATCAAAAACATACCTGTCCTTGCATGTTTCTCGCAGCATTATTCACAATAGCAAAATCATGGAATCAATCTAGGTGCTCATCAATGGTGGACTGGTTAAAGAAAAGATAGTACATACACACTATGGAATATGGCATAGCCATTAAAAAGCAGGAAATCATGTCCCTTGAAGCAACATGAATGCAGCTGAAGGCCATTATCTAAGTTAATGGACATAGAAAGAGAAAATCAAATACCACATATTCTCGGCCCAACACAGTGGCTCACACCTGTAATACCAACACTTTGGGAGGCCGAGGCAGGCGGATCACAAGGTCAAGAGATCGAGGCTATCCTGGCCAACATGGTGAAACCCCATCTATACTAAAAAAATACAAAAATCAGCCGGGTGTGGTGGCGTGCACCTGTAGTCCTAGCTACTCAGGAGGTTGAGGCAGGAGAATTGCTTGAACCCAGGAGGCAGAGGTTGCAGTGAGCCAAGATGGCACCACTGCACTCCAGTCTGGCGCATGGTGACAGAACAAGACTCTGTCTCAAAAAAAAAAAAAATCTATATATTCTCACTAATAAGTGGGAGCTAAACAATGAGTACACATGAACATAAACACGGAAATAATAGATAATAGACACTGGGGACTCTAAAAGTGGGGGATGGAGGAAGGAAAACAAGGGCACAAAAACTACCTATTAGACAATTGGGTATTATTGTTAAAGTAGGTAGCTAGGCAGATGGGAGCAGGGCAGGTGAGGGCCCCATCTGGGAATGTCAGGTGATCATCAGGTGATGGTCAGGAAGTTGTTCAGCTGTCTCTCTAAAATGATCATCAGTTGCATCCAGCACCAGGGAAAGACAGTCTCCCAATAGATAGAAAGTACCTGAAGCTAGTGATCATTTCAGGAATTGGGTAAGCAGGACCAGGCATCCACACTAAGTGTCAAAATGAAAGAGTTTAACTGGTATATGACCTACCACTGGGAATGCCTGACTGATAAGGGAAAAACACCTCAAGTGAGGATGTGCACAACTTCAGTAAACACACTGTGCATGCAGCCCCTCCCAAGTACTGTCAGGCCACTGCTCATGTGGACAGCGCACCCCAAGGGAAGGCTCAAGGGAGAAGAAACACAAACTCCAGAATCATACCAATGTGTAAAACCCCAAGTCAAGGTTTGGATGGGGCACTTGAATCTCTTAAGCCACCCACCTGGCCCTCTTCCAAGTAGACTTTGCTTCCTTTCGTTCCTGCTCTAAATCTTTTTAATAAACTCTCACTGCTGTTCTAAAAGTTGCCTTGGTCTTTCCCTCTGCCTTAAACCTACTTCTACTTTCATCTGAATTCTTTTCTCTGAGGAGGCAAGGATCAAGTTGCTGCAGATCTACGCAGATTCACCTCTGGTAACACTATGTTGGTTAGTTAGGTGAAGGGTTCAATAGCCATCCAAACTCCAATATTACATAATATAACCATGTAACATAGCGGCACATGTACCTCTTAAATCTAAAAAATAAAATTTAAGAAGGTATAGCAATTAAATATCCATATGGGAAAAAACTTGACCTCCTGCTTATAGTATATGCATATATTTATATACAAAATCATTTCCTGATTTAAAATCTAAAGGTAGGAAAAAAAGCTTTCAGGAAAAAATCTATGAGAATATCTTCATAATTTTGAAAATGGCAAAAATTTCTTAAACAGGATCAAAAGAGCTATTTGTGAATAAAAAATAAATTGAATTAAGTTTAGAAACTTTTGTTTATCAAACTCTTGAGTGAAAAGGCAACACATAGAGTAAGAGATGATATGTATAATGCACATATCTGAGAAAAGATTCAGAGCCAAAATATATAAAAGTTTTATACAAATAAATAAGAAAAGACAATCAAAAAGGAAAGAAGGCAAAGACTTAAACGTGCACATTACAAAAGAGGATATCCAATGGCCATATTTGTGAAATGGTGCTCTACTTCTTAGAGATTAAAAAAATGCAGACTTAAGCCACAACGTGATTCTATGAGATGCCTACCAGAATTGCTAAAAGAGAAAAAATCAGCATCAACAAGAACCCAAATGTTGGCAACTAGAATTTTGAATTGTAACTGGAATTCTCAAGCATTCCTGATAGGAATATATATCAGTATAAATATAATAAAAAGTAATTTGGTAGTATTTACCCTATGACTCAATAATGACATACTTAGATATTAACCCAATAGAAATGCATACATATGCTAATCAAAAAAACATGTAAAAAGGTGTTTATGGTAGCATTATTTCTAATAGCCCCAAATTAAAAACTATTCAAATGCCTATCAACCATGGAATTAATAAACTATGATACAGTGAAACACAACATGGAAAACAGCACTGGGAATGAACACACAACAACTACATGTGATGATGTGGGTTAATTTCACAAACCTCTTGTTGAACAAAAGAAGCCAAACAAGAGAAATACTTACTTTTGTATTTATATTAAGCTCAAAAAGAGCTAAAACTAATCTACAGTGTTAGAAAAATGGCAAAAATTTCTTAAACAGGATCAACATTGTTATTCGTGAATAAAAAATAAATTGAATTAAGTTTAGAAACTTTTGTTTATCAAACTCTTGAGTGAAAAGGCAACACTGTGGCAGGTGGCAAACCCCAGGATGAAATCTACAATGCCTTTGAGGAAGTCATGCTGTGGCTTCTGCGGCTTCAGAACAGCTTGTACTTCTCCCGGTCCACTTTAAAGCTGGCCCTCACCATCTTCAGCCACCTCCTGATTTCGGTGAAGGTAAAAGAGAAATACCTGCATTGTGCCGCAATTGCTTCCTTGAGGCTTGCTGCAAAACTTAATGAAGAAAATGAGGTAATTCCACAAGTAAACGACTTTATAAAGCACTATGGCTCTGACTATTCCCCAAATGAGGAATGGAACTGAGGATGGAGCTGGCTATTCTGGACACATTGCACTGGGACCTCTATATCAGGGCGCCACTGGACTTCTTGACTGTAGTGAGTAGGAGGCGTTTAAGAGTCTGCCCTAAACTCGGTTGTGCCTTCGGAACAGCTGTTTACAACATAGGACAGCAGAGCACAGGCGTGCACACGTCCTTGCACATGCACCACAGTGAGGTGACCCACGAGGCTTGTGACATACGGAAGAGTAAAAAGGTAACTTAAATCCAACACAGTTCCACCAGACTCCCACTTCTAAAGAAAAATGAGCAGGAGGAGAGCTTCTAGGGTATTGTTAATATTGTTTCTTGATTTGGGTGTTAGTGGGATATATAATGAATGAAGAAGGAAAGGCATGTGGCCTTCCACCCTGAGCCATTTTCCCCCAGGCAGTTTCTTTTGGCCCCTCCACACTCCAGGCAGAAGCATTCACCATGTTAATAATTCCACCTGCATCAAAAAACATTACCTTCATGACCAGAAAATAGCAGCCTCATTACTGAAACCACAGTCTGCAGTCAGATGGATTTTCCCAAAGGCCCCCAAACCTTTCCATTTTATTACCATGTCACTCCTCATTTTAACAAATATTAATCACAAAGATACATTTTTCTTGGGCTATGGATTTAAGTGGCCTTTTGCAAGCATTTGGTAAAGGTTGGTTCAGGAGAGAAAGAAAAACGATTAAATTTCAAAGTCAGGTCTCTATCCTAATTTATTTATGCAGAAAGAAAGAATTGTCTAGCTTGTTGCAGATTTCAAAAACATGTTATGGACACATTCCTTTTGTGGTTAGGATGCAGTAAAGCATACTGGATAAGGGTCTGGAGTTTAAATCACCCTGGTTTCAAGCGTGGGTCCACTACTTACTAGCTGTGTAACCTTGGAGAAATGAACTCACCTTTCTGACCCTCAGTTTCCCCATTTAAAAAATAGGAATAATTCCTCCCAAAGTCGCCGTGGAGTAAACATAACACTAAAGCCAGTGCCTGGCTCACAGGAAGTGCTCCATAGTTTTTAGCCAGTGTTTTTGTTCTTTTCCGTTGGCTGAACGAGTCACACTAAAAGCCCCATCTCACCTTATTAAAACAAGGTCCACTCAGGCTATTCTTCCTCTTTCCTGCTGCTTACAACAAAAGGCCCAGTGTTTGCTCTTGTGCTTTCTTTGTCCATTGTTTTTGTTTTGTTTCAATATTCTTTGAAATCTGTAAAGGAAAAAGCAAATTGTTTTCTCTATTCCTTTTAGTGCTGAGTGGATTTATCTCCACTTTTTGCTATTTCAAAAGTAGAAGCCTTCTACTTTTGAAAGTAGAAAGGCTTTCTGGATAGAGAAGATAAATTATTAATTAGCATCAGAATATCCCTGGTAAAGAAGAAATTCAAACTATGTGGCTCTCTTATGCAAAGACCGTGCCTCAGAGGAGCTTCAGTACTGTTGTTTGTGTACTGGTCTGGGCTATATAAATTCAATGTCACTCTCTCACATTGGCCCCCATCCCCTTTTTTGACCAGCAGCCTGAAATAGGCCAGAAACCTGCACATAATACATACTTATGGATTATATGCAGGAGAAAGAAATCTTGTTAGCTTTCATGAGGATACAAGCTATTACTGTGGTCCTAGGGTGCTGACCTCAAAGCATTAAGTCCACAAACAAGTTAAGGATGACAAGAGGTAAAACAATACAAGGCTCAGTGTCAGGGGACCTAAATTCTAAACCCAGGTCTACCACCAAATGACTGTGGGACAGAGACCAAGTCACACTCAATCATTGCTCTCAGGTTTCTTAGTTATCAGTGAAGACTTTAGATTGGATGTCCTCTGGGACCCCTCTTGGCTCAAATATACTGTGTCTATGCTAGTGGATGCAATACTTGTATAAAAGCAAAAGTATATAACCTTTGCTTTTTGGGAATTAATTAGTAAATGTAGTCATATTTTATTAAAGGGAAGCCTCTCATCCCTGTTGGGAAATTTTCATCATATATCAGTTAGGTTCTTTGCCAGTAACAGACACTACTCTTAACCCTCTCATGAAAAAGAAGAGCTCAATGGGATGACATGGGGTAGTATTTGGAATTGAAGGATGAGTGAAAGTGTTATGAATGCTATAGACTTGTGAAGTCAGGAAAGGAGAGTCTGGAGTTCTCCATGGAAGGAATTCATGAACTGTCTTTTCTCAAATAGCCTTATGATAAACCTGTTCTATCTTTTTGTTTTTCAGCCTGACTCCAGCAAGAGTGTTCCCATCATGCATTAAGCTTTAGAGGAGAACATGGAAGGAGAACATGGCTGGTCTGGCTTGGGCCACCTGTCCTCTCCTGTAGTAGGGGAGTAGAGGATCCTACGACTGACAACCCCTCCAGAGACACATAGAGAGAAACGCAGATCTCTAGAGGTTCACAAAAGGGAATACCTTTGTAACCTGATGACAACTAAGGAAATTTACCTTCCACCAAGAAGGTATGATCACTGACAGTTTTGACCTCCAGTTACCAGAAAAGGAAAAGGATCTGTCATGTTAAGCTTAAAATAGGTCATTACTGTCATGCTATGAGCAGGTTTTCTTGGGTAGTTTTTCTAAGGAGAGCATCTACCCCAGGCCAGGCCCTCTGTTTGGCCCTTGACTTTCAAGCTTCTGAGAAACAGGCATTATTAGATTCTTCCTTATGAGCAGAAGCCAAGGCTCAGTGAGGCTGAGCTGTCCAAGGCTATACAACAGGCATGAAGTAAAGTGGGATGTGAACCCACATTTGGCTCCAAAGTCTGACCCTATTCAGTGTATCTTGTGCTAATAGGATAGGGGAGCAGAAATGTTTTCCAGCCTCTGAGAAGGAAAGACCTGGAATCCTGAGGGCTGGGATGCAAATTTTTGCCTGGGTTTTTCTCAGGTAGCAATACTCCTTCCTGAGAGGAGAGCCTGGAGGCAGAGAAGGAATTTCAGAGAGAGTGAGGAGACTGAAGCTCTTATCTTTATGAAACACTGTTCACCCCTCTTTGGTTGCTTTCACCAAGGCTTTGGAAGTTCATAGCCTTTGATAAATAAAAAGAAGACAACTACAATTTTTAAACTTTAAAATTGGAGAGAGAAAATGCTATAATCTTTTAATCTTCTCCAATGCTTCTACTCTTTAAGGTTAATTTATGTTCCATAAAGGAACTAGGCTGAATAAGAAAAAAATAAATCTAAAACCCATCTCAAAAAGCTGGAAGTTATATGTTTCTTATCCTGAAAGGTAGTTTCTATTTCTGCTTCATTCCTATGAGGTGAAGATGAATAACCTCAAGCGTTCCTTTTCTCAAATATGGTATTGAGCCTTTCACATGTGGCTTTCGATTGAATCTGTGATTTGTCTCTTGCTGACTTGAGCCGCAGAAAACACCACTGCAGTGACAGGCCTCTTGTGCTTTTCCAGCGATAGACTGAAGAATTCAAATTTCCTCTTTTGGATAAAAAACAAAAATCAAAAACTTAAGACCTCAGAGATTATTTTCAAAGTCACCATCAGGAATATAGGGCCTTATAATATTAAAACAAACACATAAACACACACCCATGTATCTGTGTGGGTACATGTGTATTCCTTGGTTTAGAGTCTGATCCACTGGTACAGTGGCTACCAGAACCCAAGCCCAGGAGTAACAACTTCTATAACCGATTGCTAATCTCTGCTATGGTCACAGAAGTGGGAGTGAAAGAATATGTTTTTAAGGCTGGATACACCTGTAACCCCAGCACTTTGAGAGGCTGAGGCAGGTGGATTAAGTTGAGGCCAGGAACTCAAGACGAGCCTGACCAACATGACAAAATGCCATCTCTACTAAAAATACAAAAAATTAGTCAAGCGTGGTGGTGCATACCTGTAGTCTCATCTACTTGGGGGGCTGAAAAACAAGAATTACTGGAGCCTGGGAGGCAGAGATTGCAGTGAGCCAGGATCTTACCACTGCACTCCCACATGGGCAACAGAGCAATACTCTGTCTCAAAAATCAAACAGACAAAAAATAAATAAATAAAAGAATATGTTTTTAGTATTTGTTAACTAATATAACAAGATTCTGATTCAAAATATATAATATCAAAATCTAAAACCTATTAAAGGGAGATGGGAGAGGAAATAGCAGAAAAGTAGACTTGTTACATATTGTCACCAGACAAGACCCATAACTGTTCCTCTTCCTACAATAACAGCTTTCTTGCCCTTAGCTGTGACCCCACCCAAAAATCTCATGTTGAATTGTAATCCCCATGTGCTAGGGAAGGGCCATCGTGGAAGGTGACTAGATCATGGGGACCGGTTCACCCATGCTGTTCTCATGATAGTGAGTTCTCATGAGATATGATGGTTTTTTAAGAGGCTTTCCCTCCTTTTGCTCTACATTTCTCTCTCCTGCCACCACGTGAAGAAGGATGTGTTCGCTTCCCCTTCTGCCATGATTGTAAGTTTCCTGAGGCCTCCCCATCCATGTGGAACTGAGTTAATTAAACCTCTTTGCTTTATAAATTACCTAGTCTTCGTTATTTATTCACAGCAGCATGAGAAAGGACTAGTACGCCCTACCACTCCACGATTCCTGTCCTTTAAGCCTTTAGGGTTTTGAAGAACTTCTAAAATCCTGAGAGGAGAATGATTGCTTAAGTTATTTCTGTTAGCTTGACATTTATCAGCGCACACCTTAATTATCAGCTAGCACCTTAATTAGCCGCTAATACAGTGGTTCTCAAACTCTCCTCCCTGTTACAATCACCTGGGGAGCTCTTAGTTCTCTCAATACTCAGGCTACATCCCAATTAAATCAGAATGGCTGGGGAAGAAAGCCAGGCATGGGTACTTTTAAAAGATCCTCAGGCGATTTCAATGTAAAACTAAGTTTGGGAACCACTGAGATCTAAACAAGCAGTAGAGATGCTGCCCAGAAACGGAAATAACAAATGGGTGGGAGCACTAGAACCAAAGTTCTAGTTTGTACTCTGGTAGGGGTTTACCCAAATCTGGAGGAGTCAATGAAAGGCCCTGATCTGAAGACCTCTAAAGATCCCTAAGCACATATTTAAGAAAGCAGCACTTATGTAGTAAAAAGTCACTGGCTTAAAAGACATGGAAGAGACTTTAATTATAACCAGATGTGCACAGCTTTAGACAGTTGCATGAATGACAAGTGAGCTTGTTATTAGAATCATGAAATGTCAAAGCCAGGACAAGTGCAAGATGTTATCAACTCCAACCCATTCGTCTTATAAATGAGGAAACTGGTACCCAGAGAGAGAAAAGCACTGTGACCACTCACTAAATGAATGGTGGCTCTAGAACTTTAAACAAGGTCTTCAAATCCATGTCCCACTATTGATTTCACTGTTCCATATTGTCACTTTGCTTTTTCTTTAGGACCTGACATGTCCAAAATGGAACTAATTATTCCCATACCCCAAACCCAGTCTTCCCTAACTCCCAAGGGCCTTGCCCAAACTTATGATGGTCATCATTGATTTCTCCATGCCCATTCATCCCTGCAGTCAACCCATCAGCAAGTCCTTTGGAGTCTACCTCAAAATATACCATCCCTGTCCACATCTTACCATCTTTATTGTCATCATTTCTATTCAAAGCCACTCAACTCTTGCTTGAATCATTGTTACGTGTGCCTTTTAACTGGGCTCCTGGCTTTCATCTCTGTGCCCATGCTCCGCACAGGAGCTCTGTTTGTATACTTAAAACACAAATCAGATCATGGAGCTCCCTTGCTTAGAAAACATTTCAAAGGGTTCGTACTGCACTTAAAATCCAAACTCCCTCCTGGGGCCTATAGGTGCTAAATGGTTTGGACTCTGTCTCTCTTGCACCTCAGCTAAGAGCACTCCCCACCTACTAAGCCTCAGTAACACTATTTTTCTTCCATTCTTAAAACCTTCTGAATTATCTCCAGCACCAGCTCTTCTGCTCATGATGTTTCCTGCCTGAAATGCTGAAATGCTGCTATCTCCCTACCCTGACTCCTTTCACTTGGCTGCCTCTTTCCCAGTCTTCAGAACTCAGGTTAAAGGGCTCTTCTCTCTCTTTCACTGAGGGCCTTAAGTTAGGTCTCTCTCCATTATTCCTCATTTTGGCCCCATTTTCACTCCTTCCTAACATTTTAATATCACCTGTAATTATTTCATGTATGTATTTTTTTAACCGCTCTCCTCTACTAGAATATGAGCTCCACAAAGACGGGGGAAAAGGCTCGTTTATTTATTGCTATATTTATTTCTGGTATCTAAAAGAATAACTGTTTATTGTAGAAAGGAAGGAAGAAAAAGAAGGAAGGGAAGGGAATGGGGAGGGGAAGAGGAGGGAAAGAGGACTAGAAGGGGAAGTGGGAGGGGGAGGAGAAGGAGAGGGAAAGAAAGAGGAGGGTAAGGGATGGGAGTGGAAAGGAGGGAGGAAAGGGGAGGGAAAAGGGGGGTGGGGAGGAGAGTGCTGGATAAATGGCCAAACTAGAACTAGAACCCAGGTCTCCTGATAGCAGTACTAATGTTCCTTACTCATGCCACTGCTGAAATGACATTTTGGACACTCCTGCAGAGTCTCTTGGTGCTCCCAAGGAGGTAGACACCTGGCATGACAAAATTCTAACTTTATTTATTTAGAGATACAATTTCACTCTGTTGCCCAGGCTGGAGTGCAGTGGTGTGATCTTGGCTCATTATAACCTCCACCTCCCATGTTCAAGCAATTCTCATGTCTCAGTCTCCCAAGTAGCTGAGATTACAGGTATGTACCACCACACCCAGCTAATTTTTTTTCTGTGTTAGTAGAGACGGGGTTTCTCCGTGTTAGGCAGGCTGGCCTCAAACTCCTGACCTCAACTGATCTGCCCGCCTCAGCCTCCCAAAGTTCTGGGATTACAGATTCAAGCCACTGCACCCAGCCACAATTCTAATAAATGAAAGAGGTTATGAAGTTAATGAAGCTGTTACTAGAGCTTTGGCTACAGCATGCTATAATTGAAGAAGTACTTACTCTTGTTTCAGTTCTGGCTCTACCATTTCTTGTCTGATATCCCTGAGCCTCAAGTTCCCCATCTGTCAAATGGGGATAGTAAGCCTATACTAGCACTAGAATAACAGTGAAGGATAAATGAGATCTGAGTAAAAAAGGATTTGGAGACCTCACAGTATTATCTGCTCACAGTAAAAAGAGGATTTGGAGACCTCACAGTATAGTCCATTGAAACAATTGCTATTGCTGCTAATACTATCAGCTTTATGATTTACAGAACATTCTGCTCTTTTCTCCTAGCCCCAGCATTTCTTCTTTGTGTAATAATAATGATTATGATGAGGATAAAGAGGAGGAGGAGCAGGGGAGGGGACACTGGATGGGGAGGAAAGGGGGGAAGGATAGTCACCACTTAATGGTTACCTTCTATATACCAGACTCTTTATAGGTAGTAATTCTAATATTCACCAACTCCCTATGAGGTATTATAAGTCCCAGTTTATAGGTGAGAAAAACCAAACCTCAGAGACACATTAAGTAAACTTCCACATACACACAGTAAGCAAATAACAAGTTGGGATTCAGATGCAGGTCCACATAACTTCAAAGCTTCTATTTTTTTTTTTTTTTACCATGCCATGCTATCTTCCCAGATTAATGGGAAAAGTATCTGGGCAGGAGTAAAAAATTAAAATCAAGCCATGTCAGTACTCAGGCTATAGCTACATTCATGGCTGGCTAATGACTGTTGAACTTACCACTGAAGTGGCTGTAAGAAATCATTTTATACAAAGAACAGTGATCATGTTTGCATGGCCATGTTTATACACACTTTTTTCCACTGTGATAAAATATACATAACACAAAATTTACCACATTATTTTAAAGTGTACAATTCTATGACATTAGTACATTTACAATGCAATGTTGTACAACCATCACTACTGTCTAGTTCAAGATTTTTCTAAAATCTTCAACACCTCAGAAAGAGACCACATAGTATCCATTTATCGGTTACCTCCCAGCATCCCCACCCCACCCCCAGGCAACCACTAATCTTCTGTCTCTATGAATGTATGCAAGCTCTCTTAGTTCCTTCTTGTTTAATGAACAAGGATAAGACCCCTAATGGATTGCTATTCCAAAAAACAGCAGCTCCCTTGCTGCTCAGGGTTTTGCTACAGCACATTTACCTGGCTCCCCGGGGGCCACCTGCTAAATACCAAACTGAGGGGCATGGGAACTGATGAAGAGTTGACTCCTTCCTTCAAGGGAGCCATTATGCCAGCAATTGAAGAAAGCTAAGAACATTAACACCGATTAGAAGCTGTCCAGATCTCTGCAGACAAGCCAGCATTTCAGGAACAGAGGTGGGCAGGACTGCTGGTGAACCGTGGAACAAGCAAAGACTTTGCAGTTGGACAGAGCTGAAGTTGTGTCTTGAAACTTCCATAAGTTTGTTATGTGACTTTAACCAAGTCAGTCTACCTTCCTGAGCCTCTGTTTGCAAAACTATATAAACTGATATTAAAACTTAACTGGTGGGGGTTTAGGGGGAGGTTAAAGGCAAATTAAATGAGGCATTTAAGATGTGTTTACTATTACTTTAATTCTTGGATACCTGTCAATTCAGGAAGAAGTTACATTGTACGTGATCTGAAAATTAAAACAAATAATAAAGACCTATATTTATCATATGGAGAAACAGGCATTATATTGCTTCTTCTGAAACAAAAAACAAATTATTAAGTTTTAGGTAAAATCTTGGTTTCATTCCTCTCTGTGGTCACAGGTCCAGGGTCTGAAACCAGGCCCCCTGATCATCACTTACTCCTTAAAGGCTTCAATTTACCTTTCTTTATACTGGAGAAAATAATATGAAACATTAGCATTGCCATTATTGCCACTTACAATCTACATTATTTTACATGATGGAAAAAATAAATTATTAAAAACAAACTATGATGTAGATACTGTGTTAGGTTTATTTCGAGAGTTATTTTTTACATGCTAGGCACCGTTCTGAGTACTGAAGTAAAAAGATCAATAAAACAAGAATAATATAATCAGACAGTCTTGATTCCAAATCCCCTCTATGCTAACCAAGTGACTTTGAACAAGACTTACTTCATCAAAGTTCAATTTGCTCCTCTATGTAATAGAGATAATAGCACTAACTTCACAGGTTATTTTGAGGATGAAGTGAAATAATCTATATAAAGTATTTAGGACAGTGCACCAAGTAAGTGCTCAATTAATGTGGGCTATTAAAATTATAGCATAATTTCTAATAATAAGAAGCAAAGACAATAATATACAAAGATGAGCTCTGTTGAACAAAAATCTCTGGGAGCCTGAGTTCAGGATCATATTCTGGAGGAGGTGATATCTATAGGATGAATATAAATTAGCAAGATGGAGAGGGAAGGTCATTCCAAGAGGAGTAAACAGCATAAGCAGATACAGGAGGGCACGAAGCAGTGCCCTGAGTGAGGTGAGGCAGTGAGAGGTAGGGGAAGTGGAAACAGATGAGGGTGGGCTCTGGGCTCTGGGCTCTGGGGCCCACACTAAGATTTGCCTTATATCCTGAGGGCAGTGAGGAACCACTGAAAGGTTTTAAGCACAGGAGTGACATAGTTTGCTCTACATTTTAGAAAGATCCCTCTGGCAGTTGCGTGCAGGGTGAATTTAAGAAAAAGAATTCAGGAAGCAGGGAGACCAATTAGGAAGCTGTGGGAATAGTTCAGATGAGAGATGATGGCAAACCGAACTAAGCAATGGTAGCAGAGACAAAGAGGGAAAAGACTGTAATAAAAATATTTAAAGGTGATCCTAAAAGATGTGGAGACTGATTGGATTAGACGTTGAGGAAGATGTTGCCTGGAGGTTTCCGACCAGGTGTCTACATGTACCATGGGGCCCTTCACTTTAATAGGGAACATTAGAGGTGGAGAAGGTTTCAGGGAGAGGACAAGGAACTCTCTGTTTAACAGGTAGGAGACTGAGGATCAGCTGGGACATTGGGCTAAAAGGCACCTGGGTAAAATGGCTCAAAATGAGCATCCTCATACACTCTATGGGGCAACATCCTTCCTCTTTGCTGTACTTTAAGCAGGGGTCTTGAGCATGGCTGCATCTGAAAACCAGCCAAGGAGATTTTAAGTGTTGTAAACTAAAAATAAAATCCTAAGCCCCTACCTGACTGAACAGACCCCCTCTTGGCCAAGGGGATTCCAGGAAAAAAACTTAAAAGTGGAGTTTCTAGCCGTGATGAGACAGGAGGTAAGACACGTCTCATTATATCCCTTCCCTTTTGTGGTTTAACATTCACGTTAAAATAGAGATCATAAGACTGACAAAATGAACTCTATGGCAATAAGTGCTGAATTATAAACAAGGCCTAAAGCCATGCCAGACAAGGGTTTTGTCATGCACTTCTACAGTTAAAGAATAAACTATTTTGTAACTGCCCCAAGGTTTTTTTTTTTTCTTACTCTAGCAACCAAACAAGCATTGACCTCCCGAGAAGCAATATTAAGATAATTGTCACTCATTGCCAGATGCTGACTACCTGCCCCTCCTGTTCCACAAACCATAGCTATACCTTTGATTGTAAAAAAGACTGATTTCAGTAACTTTCTCCTGATGTGAAGGCCACTCACTGACCACGGACTAATTCTGGCCATTTTATGGAGGCTGTGTACCTGAGTGCCCTCAGGTCCCTGCTTCACCTTTTGACATATAGGGCCTAATTGTAATGCATTTAAATGTTATGTCTCCACTGCAAGGTGACATCATGCGTCATATGTAACACGTATATTTGATTATTACACATGCATGCCTCTGTTCATGAATATTCATAGCTCTTCCTATAACATGTGGAATATACATTCATGGCCAACTCATTCAGCATGAATCCCTGTCGTTCTACCCAGCCCTCCCTCAAAGTGCCTGCTTTTTGGACTTCTGCGGGAGACTATACTTCCCAACCTGTCATAATGGCCACCTTGCAAGCTGTAACCCTATATAAGAAAGTCTACTCTCCTTTCTAAATTTATAAATTGCGTGATTATTAAGTTAAAAATACCAATATCTGAAACCCAGCACCAGAGATTCTGATTCAGTAGCTCTGGGATGGGGCCCCTGTGTATGACATTGGACCCATCCCAGAGTTACTGGCTCCTTTGGTTGTAAGAAACAATTCCAATCAGACTTAGTAACTAGAAAAGTGTGTTGGGAAAATAATTGACAAGGACAAGGACAATAGGGTGTCTCATTGTGGGTAAGAATAAAATGCAGTTAAGCCTACAAAATGACAGAACCAAATACTTAGGTGCCATCAGAAGTCATGTTCTCTTCCTTTTTTCTTCTGTTCCCTGTGTGCCTGCTCTAGTCCCCTCTTGGTTCTTCCTTAAAGCATCACACCATTTGTGGTTACAGACAAAAATGACCACTGCTATGGTTTGAACGTGTCCCCCATAAAGCAGGTGTTGGAGACTTAATCCCCAGTGCAACAGTTTTGGAAGCTGAGACCTAATGAGAGGGGATTAGGTCACAAGGGTACTGCCCTCATAAATAGATTAATACCATTAATGTGGGAGTCATTTTGTTACTACAGCAACGAGTTCCTTACAAAAGAAGTTCACCTCCTCTCACTCTCTCTCCCCTCCTCTCTTCGACCTTCTACCATAGAATGGCAGAGCAAAAAGGCTCTCACAAGATGCCAACTCCTCAACCTTGGACTTTTCAGCCACCAGAACTGTGAGCCAATAAACTTCCCCATTACCCAGTCTTAGGTATTCTGTTATAGCAGCACACGATGAACGAAGACAACCATCAACAGCTTTAAAGCTTTATGTATCTTATCACTGTAGACACCCCAAGAAAGTCTAGCTTCTGAGGCTGGGCGCAGTGGCTCACACCTATAATCCCAGCACTTTGGGAGGCCTAGGCAGGCGGATCACGAGGTCAGGAGATTGAGACCATCCTGGCCAACATGGTGAAACCCGGTCCTTAAAAAAAAAAAAAAAAGAAAAGAAAGTCTAGCTTTCTAAGGATACAATGACAAGGGAGACACTCTGATTAGCTCTGCTTTGGTCAGGTGCCTGTCTGCCCCTGAATCAATCATCTAAGGGATGAAGTCATAGTAGAATACAGTTAACTCATCCTTCTGCAATGATTTTGACTGGAGCAAGGGGTAATGCCTTGCAAAGGGATGCTGAGCAGACAATTACAAAGCTGCCCACTGCATCACCTCACACCATTTCTTGGCCTCTTCATGCCTCCAACTGCCATACTGCTAATCGAGGTGGAATTAATTTGACATTGTCCCTACTGATGGCTTACCTTTCAGTTTTGACCTTGAAAAGGCTAACAATGAGATAAAGCCAGTTGGGATCAAGAATGTAAAATCAGAGAAGTCTATATTACAGAGAGAGAGGAAAAGGCTCCCAGATATCCCCTCACTCAACCGCTGTCATTCTTCCTTTCATTTTGGAAAGCTGAGGAACAAAGATGCTCAAGATTTTTCAAGGGTCATTTAGTGAGTTTGCGTCCAAGTTGAAACTAGTACCCATTTTTTCAGATTCTCAGTGTAATATTCTTTTCTTTATAAAGGAATAAAAAGCTGGAAGCAATTACCAAGTGTAACTAATTCAAAAATTAAGGTAAAAACACCTGTGAGATAAAGTAAATCAATGGAAAAACCGAATTCGATTTGTACAAATTTGATTTATACGTCATTTTTCTCGATGTGTACTTACTCCACAAATCAAGGCCAACCCACAACACTCACACCATGTCAAATGCTCATATAAATCCAAGGTGTCTACCATGACAAGTCATCATAAGACAAATATATTGTTTTTATCCTTGAATGAAAGGAATAGGAGGTTTAGTATTTTCAAACAGATCCCTAATTAACAGGCCAACTGCTTGGGGCTTTAAGAAGGATTATCAGAGGAGGGTTATGGAGGCAGCATAGGCCGGGAGAAACTCATTGACTAGTGCTATGGTTTGAATGTGTTCTTCAAAAAGCCTGTGCTAATGCTTAATCCCCAAGACAACAGCGCTGGGAGGTGGGGCCCAATGGGAGGCTCCACCCTTATGAATGACTTAATATGATTATAAAAGGGCTTGAGGCTGCAAGTTTGGTCTTTATCAAGCATGTATGCTCTCTTGCCCTTACACCTTTTTACATGGTATGATACAGAAAGAAGACCCTCCCCCAATGCAACTCCTTGATCTTAAACTTCCAAGCCTCTGAAACTGTCACCCAAATAAATTTCTGTCTACTAAAAATCACTCCGTTCAGGTATTCTTTCATTGCAGCACAAAATAGACTATGAGAACTAGAAAGTGGGAGACCTGAATTCTAGTCCAACTGTACCCCTGATTCTGATCCACTCAGCAAGTCATTTTCTTCCTCTGGACCCCAGTTGCCTTATCTATAAAATGAGGACTTTGAACTAGAAATGCATTTCTCTAACTTTAGCTATGCAATCTCATCACTGCTCCAATAACTAAATGCCAACTGTGTCATCATTTTTTTATTTTTTTAATACTCTTTTTTTACATCAACTCGCTTTTTAAACTTAAATTTTACCAAGAAATATGTATGTCACTATTATAAAGGAAAAGCGGCATTACTTATATTAATTGAAGATCTCTATATAAGCACATATGCAATTATGTGAGATGACGAATATGTTAATTTACTTGACTGTAGTAATCATCTAATTATGTATATCAAGATGTGTTGTAGACCTTAAATATATACAATAAAAATAAATAAATGGTCACCTGGGTTCAACAACAACAAAATCCTGACTACCACCAGTAGTGTGTCTATATCATGTTGGGGAACCCTGGGCTAAACAATCTCTAGAAGCTTCCAGCCCCAACTGATGATGGCTCTTGGAAACAGACAGAGGTCCAGTGAGGCAAAAGTCCAGGGATGTCACACCACAAGAGAATCATCTGAAGCCTTCAAGTCCCTGTTGCTGGGCCTAGTTCTCTGCTGTGTTCACTCTCCCGCTACTGCAGCCCAGAGTCCTGGCCTAGGTTTGCCCCCCTGTCTTTTCATGGGCACCTCAATTCAAACCCAGCTGTCAGATTGACTCGGAGAAGAAGTAACCTTATAGCAGCTTCTTATTTTGTCCCAGTTCAGGAAATTCCGGCTTTTAATAAAAGACAGTGCCTTTACACATCCGCATATACACTAAGTTTTTAACGTCAACACTGAAACTTCAGGCAGCTCTAACAAAGGGTAAGGAAGAAACCCTTTGCAAGGGACTTCTCAAGTTTTAGCTATGTCTCTCTCATTTTATCATTGATCACACCCATCTGTTACTATTTTTCCCTCCTTCCTTCTTCTCTATTAACTTATTATTTAAATTCTCTGTCTGTTCCTTTCTTTTTCTTTCTCTCTTCTGTTTTATTTTCTCTCTCCCAACTACATTTGACATTGACATGACAAGTATTTACCAGATGTCTTCTCCAGGCTGGCATTGTGCTGGTCTACCCCACTGCCAGTCCCTCACCTTTCTTCATCACCCATTCATCCACCTGTGAAGTCTCGCCCAGCTTACCTAGCGTTCATCCACCTGGTATTTATTCAGCACCCACTTTTCCACCTCCACTTAATTCTTTTCCATCCTTTTCTTCTGGCTCTTGTCAATTGCTGATGAATCAGGCACAAAATCCCTCAGAGCAGCTGAAGCAAGGAAGAAGAATGGGAGTCCAGTAATACTTATGGCAAATGTTCCAGATTGGGCTGGAGCTTGGATGAGTATGTGGACTACACAAAGATCATCATCAGTATAGTTCCAGTGGAGGAGTTGCCGGCCTGGGAATGGGGGTACGATGTGGCACCTGTGAGATGGGCAATAGAACCATCAGCTCCTTGCGCCAGGCAGTGGCAGGGAGACATGCAGACTCCAGCCCAATTCCCTGTGCAGACCACAGGCCTGATCACACGTCTCAGCTCTAGATGTCTCCAGACTTGGCAGAAACTAAAGAATGTGTTCCATATAGACTCCAGTGGTGGAATCATGGGCAAGGAAAGCTACGAGTACTTGGAGAACGGAGCCAGTCTGCAACATCCATTTATAGGTGAAATAAAAGAGGGCAGGATAAAGACGGTGTGTTATTTACCCCAGTCACAGAGAAGTTAGTGGCGAAAGGGGACCAGAACTCAGGTTACCAGACAACTAGCCTCTATGCCTTTATTCCTGAAGCTTTTATACCTACCTTCCTCTTCCCTAAAAGCTCCTTTGAATGAATTAAATGGTAGTTGTTTGTACTTTCTGCAAAGACTGAGTCTGATTAAATATTTAAGGTGGTGAATAACACAAGTACACTTATTTGATCTTTACAAAGTATATGAATGTATTAAATGATCACATGTACCCAGAAACTATGTGCATCTATTATACATCAACAAAAAATTGTTTTAAAAAGGAATCTGATTATGATGCTCCATTTTCCCCATTGTCTGAACTATGCCCAGTCAAGTCAGTACAATAATAATGAAAACAAACAATGATTTCTTGAGTGTTTACCACAAGTACTTTGCTAGGTGCGTTACAGATATTATCTCATTTAAACCTCACAGCAATCCTCTGGTATGGGTATTATTATCCTTAATTTACAGGTGAAAAAAATGAGGTTTGTAGAGATTACATATGGCCATACATTAAGTCTTTGTTAGGACCAAACTGAGCAGCAGCTCATATATATATATATATATATATATATATATATATATATATATATTTTTTTTTTTTTTTTAATACAGAATCTCTCTCTGTTGCCAGGTTGGAAAGCATGGCGCAATCTTGGCTCACTGCAACCTCTGCTTCCCAGGTTCAAGCGATTCTTCTGCCTCAGCCTCCCAAGTGGCTGGGACTACAGGCATGTGCAACCACGCCCAGATAATTTTTGTAATTTTGGTAGAGACAGGATTTTGCCATGTTGGCCAGGATGGTCTTGATCTCTTGACCTCATGATCTGCCCGCCTTGGCCACCCAAAGTACTGGGATTATAGGCATGAGCCACTGTGCTTGGCCAGCAGCTCACATTCTTTACAACATGTCATGGAGAATGGTGGTGGGGAGCTGCTAACTCAAATGCAGGACAGTTGGGCTGATGTATGATGATTGTAAATCTCTAAGCAGCTTCTAGATAAATGCCTGGAAGACCACACTTTCTTAGTGTAATGCTTTTTTTTCTAATCAGCTTGAAATAGGGGTCCCACAGTATATGACAGCAGCCCTTTTGTTTGCAGGTACTGAAGATGAGAAAGAAGAATGAAAGAGTTGCTATTTCTGGAAAAAGTTCCAGCTTCATGATAATTGGGATCCAACTCACGCTGTATACCGCTCCCCACTCCCTAACACATTACATGATACTTAGTAAGAATTCATTGAATGAACTAATGATCCCTTAGAAGAGAATCATTTCCTAAAAGTACCCTTCTATGAGGCGAATCAACCCAGAAATTTCACACCCTCTCAGGTCATGGTAATCTGGCCTGAGTTATCAGAAGCTTCAGCATATTCTTACTACATTCACAAAAGGTGCCCAATAATCATTTACATTTGTGTAGCATTTAACAAGTTGCTTCACATCAGTTATCCTTCTTCTCCTCACTGTATTGATGGCTTCTTAAGGGCAGATGCCATGGACATTTTGTCTGTGTCCCTGCTTCCCCCATGGCAATAGACTGGTGATTGACATTCATTCAGAACTTCTGCGTGCCAGGTACTGTGCCTGGTGCTGGGGTTATAGTGATGAGCTAATGTGCACAATAGACACACATAAAATAACCAACCAAATAAACTGTGCCTAGCACTGGAAAGAAAAAGAACAATTCTGAGACAGACACACACATTAAAAAAAAAAAAAAAAAAAAAAAAAAAAAAAAAAAAAACTACAGATCGAATTTAGATTGAGATGAGGTCAGAAAAGGTCTTTTGAGTCTCTGAAATTTTATTTATCTAGATTTTATATTTGGTACCATTTTGTCGCTTTCATGTATTGTTTACAGATCTGAGAACTGAGATAGTATACCTGAAAGGTGTTGAGACATTGAATGAACCTTCCTGATTGGCTACCTGGCTGGCTAACTTATTCCCTTTCTTCTTCTCTTCCTTCCTTTATTCCTTTTATTCACTTGTTTATTCAATCACCAAACATTTATTCAGCATCTATAACGTTTCACACAGTACAATAGCACTAGGAATATGCCAATGAACAAAACTGGCATAGACTCTGCCTTTGTGCAGCTTAAGGTCTTGTAGAAAGAGGCACAATGAATTAATTTTAAAGTGTCTTACGATGACAGAGAAATGTGTTATGAAGGCTTATTTCATGGTTCTATGGGTCTTTAACATGGAGGCTTGATCTGGTATAGAGCTAGAAAGGCCTCCTGAAGAGGTGGTAGGCAGAACTCTGGGGGGGATTGAACATACACTAGACCAAGGTCAGGGGTGGAGAACACTGCAGTCACTTGTAGCCAAGTCCTGAAATCATGGCTGGGAAATCACTGACCTTCACGTCCTCCCCAATGAGAAGGGAAGTGCTGATTTTTTTTATAGTAATATATTTTTTATAGATGAGAAAAAGAACTGTGGCCTTAGGAAGTTTAGTGAGTCACTCAAGCTCCTGGAGATAGGACAGAACTGACATTTGAACCTAGGTGTCCTGACTGAAAGTCTCTCCAGCATTTTCCACACCCTCTTAGGTCATGGTCATCTGGCTTTAGTTAAAGCACCTGGAGCCTGCCTGGTTAACACCACCAAACAAACTTCAAGCACATAAAACACATACTAAAGTCATCATTTCTCCTGGTCAGAAATGAAACAGTATCATCAGTCCCCGGCACCTCATCTCCTTATGAAGACAACTAAATAGTAGTAGGCTTCTAAATCCCTGCTGGTCTAGCCCCTGCCTATTTGGTTTCCAAGTCTTTGCATCTAATCACTATACTAAGTGTCATGTCCAAGGTCAGATGCTGCGGCACATTTGAGAGTCTTGGATCCTTGGAAGAATATTTATTTTACTCATTTTTGTGCCTACCATGTATTTGGACAAAAATGGGGCCTCATTTTTAGTATTTCTGGCTCTATTTCCATAGAGTTAAAATAACTATTCTGAGCAAGAGAAAATCCAGATTAAACAAAAGTTTCTTATCAACTTCCTTCTCTTCCTTGCAGATTTTTTAAAAGCATCATTATCTTCTCCTGAATGTAAAAATATGTCATTTGGGATAAATTACATTTTCATAATAATACCTCCAAATCATATGGAATTTTAAAAATTCCCCCAAATATCCATTGTATCATTCCCATGAGGACGTGTGCTCAGGCCAGGGAATGCAGTGAGAGTGAAGTCTTTGGAGTCAGACACACCCCTTTCCAGCTCCGTGACCACAGCCAGGTCCTCAGGCATTCTGAAGTTCAGGCTTCTCTGTGAAGTTAAAATGATGAGAGAGAATGGGATGGAATTAAAGGAGAGAATCTGTGCAAAGCACATAGCTGAGGCCAGTCTGGAGCACAGTTCTCACTAAACTTTGGTTATAATAATTATCTTCTTTCACAAATGAAAATGTGTGTGGCCCAGGGAGCAAAGAGGACTTGCCTGGCATTGAACAGCTAAAGTCTCATCTGGACGAGCCCACTTCCCCTTGTATGAAGTGCAGTGTATTTCCAATCAACCATGTATTCTTTCGGTAAGAACACAAATCTAACATGTCAGTGGGAAACAGCATTCATCCTACTGCCTACCTGTGACCTGAATTCGTGGGATCTCAAATCATTACTCCTTCCCTCCCACCCCTTCCTGCTACACCAGGGTTTTTATGGCCCACCACAGCATGCAGAAGTATTAATAGGGAGAATATGATTGTCATGTTTTGGCTCTCTTGTCTCTTCTGGGGCAGCCCTTTTCCATGAAAATGGGACAGTAAGGAAGAGGAGGAAGAGTTATCAGTGTGATCTTTATCATCATTTATCTGGAGCAAACTTGAATTAGTTTCTTTGGGAGGAAAACTTCCTCTGAAGATTGAAAAAGAAGCAGAAGATAGTACAGTCACTCAGGCAGTCCAAGGCAGGCATGAGATGGTCAGAATGCTTCATATTCATGCCAGGTTTTAAACTTCTTAGAAGTTTTATTTTATATTGCCTAATTTGATCCTCTCAGCAGTCCCGTAAGCTAGCAGGATAGGGAGGCTTATTCCTCACTACATAAACTGAGTCAGAGGGGAGCTATGTAGGTTATATTACATCGAAGTCATTTATGCATTTATCCATTCATTCATACAGCAAATATTTATTGAGTAACTAGTATGTGCTGAGCCTGCTTTAGGTATAGGGAGATATACTAAACACTGCCTCTGAAACTTCAAAGAAAAGAGAACAAGTGTGAGGCAGAGTAGAAAAAATCTCATGAAAATAAATCAGAAAAATCAAGTTCTAGCTCCTACCACTACTTTACGTGAGCTGGGTGTATGACTATTCTCTCAGACCCTCAGTTTCCTAGTCTGGGGAGGAGAATGGGCACCACAGGAGTCAATCTGGCTTTGACATTTTCCACAGATCTGCACTTCACTTTCTAGGTCTGTTGTCCTTGCTTCCCCAGAGAAAATGCAGCAGGCCAGCCAGTAATGTGCTATGAGGCCTGGTGCACGGTGATTTACTGCAAGGCTGTGTGGATACCCAGTGGTACCTTTGGAACAAGCTCGCAATCCACAATCTTGAGTGTCATCATTATTGGCCTCACAGGAGAAGTTTGTTTCTTCCCTGCCCTTCGAATCTCAGCTCAAGGTGAAAGGCTCCTGCTACTCTCCCTGGGCTCTGCAGGATCTACGTCTCAGAACACGGGGACACATCTATTTCAAGGCTGCCTTCAGGCAAAGGAGAAATGGACAGCCCTAAATACAGTGTCAGTGAGATACTGTTCACAAATCTGTTTTGAAATCCTACTACGTGATCCTACTGTGTGCTCTTCTTGCCTCTCTGAATCTATTCTCCCTTTGCCTAGAATGCCTTCGACCCTTTTTTTAGCCTCTAAAATGTCTTTTAGCATTCAAGTTCCCCCATGGATACCATCTTCCCTGTGAAGTCTTCCTCGATATAGCCACCAAACTAACTTCCCCTCCTTGTTCTCTGCTCCAGGACATGCCAATACCTACACTTCATACCCATTTTCACCTGCCGTCTTTTATAAGCAGTGACCTGTGCATCTCTGCCTCATCTGATGACTGATTGCAAGCTCTCTGAGCTGAAGGAAGATAGCACGTCTGTCATTGAAGGAAGATAGCACCTCTGTCATTGATTCCAACCAACATCTCGCATCCTCACAGTCCTCCATGTGTGTTTTCTCAAGTGGAGGAAGATAAAGTAAGAAAATCTGAACGGCATGTTTGCTAACTGAGTGGCTGCTGCCAGCTAATTTTTTAGTGGTTTTTTGCTACAGCACACTACAAACCCTCTTTCTCCCATCCTATGGCTTCAAATACTAATTCTAGGCTGATTCTCTCAATTTGTATTTTCACCCCTGACTTGATAAAGGATGAACTACAGCATCCTTTATCCCCTTAGATGTCTAATACCTAACTCAAATGCAATATATTCAGGAAGTAAGAGGAGTGACAGGCTCAGAAAGAAGTATCCTAGCAGAGCAGTGGGGGCTGCTCAGCCCAAATGACAGCTGGTGACAAAGGCCAGGTTGGAAATGAAAACTGCCAGGGCCTCTTGCCTCCTTCCCTGGTCAGCCAGATCCCATGTTTGGGCATAGGATATTCCTTCTTAGACAAGGAAAGCATAAGAACCTAATTGATCCATAATCTTTATGTAAAACAGGAGAAACAAACTCCTTACATAATTGGTATATAAATCATTTCAGATATGAGTAATGATGCTGGGACAGGCCATTTATTTTGAATATTGGAAACTTTTAAAACCCAGTTTAATTGTACTTAGAATCGTCTCTGAAATTGCAATGCACTACTCTGGAAAGAAATGAGTTCCCGGGCACCAGAGGTATTCAATCTAAGACAGACTGGCCACATGGCAGGGACGTTAAGCATAACATTAAATCATGAGACCAAGGTTACGCTGGATGTGCTCAAAGGACCATTCAGTGGTTTGATTTCAGCTCACCAATAACAATAATAAAATGATGATGAAGACGCTAATGATGTTGATGATGGTGATTCTGCAGTTGTTCTTCTGCTGTAGCTGATAACAGCAGTGATGCTTACATTTATTGAGCTCTATCCATGCACAATTATAAGTATTTTAAAATACTTTACATCCATTATCTCAATCCTCAAAACAAGCCTAAAAAGTATTATTACTTTAGTATTATTATTATTCCTCATTTATTTAGCAAATGAGGAAATGGAGGGATAGAGAACTTTAAAAACGTACCCAATTTCACACAACTAGTTAAGCAGCAGGACATATTGTTTCAGTACAGCTCTGTATGACATCCTCTTAACCATAACCCCATGTGATCAGTTTTATGGAGACAACTGCAGAATATATGTTCTTCTTTAGGTCCTGGGATGGAGTTAAGAAAAATATAATGTTGGCACAGTCACGAACATAGGATATGCTGACTACTCATGCATAAATACATATAGAAATGGCATTTACACGGTGGTGAATTAGAAGACCTAACCATAATTCAGAAGACATAAATTTTAGTGTGAGATCAGTCACTGGCTTGCTGTGTGACCCAACTGCATTGTTGCCCCTTCTCTGTATAACTTCAATATAAAATTCAAATGGAAACCCAGATGATATCTAAAGTCAGTTCTACAAGTTTTTAGGTATTTGTGGAATCTCAACCTCATTTATTCATCTATCTATCTACTTATCCATCTATATTTAGAAGTAAATGGCAGGTAAAGTAGCCCCTATGCAGATTTAAGCAGAATATAAATTCAAAAACCCCCAAGCATTCCTTCAAACCAATAGGGATTTCAAGCTGTGGGTCAAATAAGGAAATACAAGGCATCCCCCAAATATTAAAAATAGGCCAGAAACTCAAAGAAGCATCTGTATTTCCTCTGAGAGCCCCCAAGGGTAAAACAGAAAAAATGGCTCTTAAAATTTCTTGTCCATTACTGAATGCAATATGTACCCTTTTTCCTAGTCAGAACTAGAGGTCTTATACCTATACACTAAGGGTAAAATGTGTTCAGGGTATTGCTGCACTCTTCTGCAGATAAATATTAATAATCACATTTCTTTCTCTTCCTCAAGCTTTATAAGAGAACACTGCCCCCTTGAAGACTGCCATAAGCCATGAGGAATGTCTTCTAAATAAGAATCATATCCAAGCAACAACATTTTATTAAAAGAAAAAAGTCTTTCTAAAAATGAATCACTAGCTGGTTTGTCAATTAACTCAACTTTGGTCATTGGGAAGCACAGAAGCAGCATTGCCCAGGTCCTGCCACCTTCTGACCATGTGACCTTGGGTGAGTCCCTCCACCTGTCCAAACTTAATGTGCCTCTTCAGGGCAATTTCACTGCTAATGGAAATGGACCAGTTTACAGTGAATCCACTTAAGACAAATCCTAAAATTGCATACTAAACAGTAGAAGATGTCCAATTGGGACTCCAATTTAGAAATAAAACCAATATCTTTAAAAAATAAGTTATTTCTGTATTATTTTAGGATATTTTTTAAGTCTTTGCCAATTCTACAAAGCAACAAGGAATAGGTGAAGCATGGTCTGTCTTTTTGGCATACTTTTTTCAAATAAAAAATACAAAGCAAGATTTTTCTTTTTTTTCATATTTGACTTTCACAGATAGTCATTAACAGGGTCATCTTTTAAAAAATACTTAAGAGTAACAAAAAATGTCCTAAAGTCCTCTCATAATCCTTCAGGTAAACATTTACTTTGAAAGAGATTATTGTGTTTAACCATCAGTGCTTCTCCCTTCTTCAGTTGATAACTGAAAATTCAGACAGATCTTATTTGCTTATAACTCAAGTACTTTTTTTAACATAACTTTCAACAGCTTCGTGAAATCATCATCTTTACTATAATCGGTAATTTTACTTCAAAACTAATTTGATTTACTTTGTTTGCATTATTTGATGTTTATAATATCTATAATTACTATTAGTCCAACAAAAATATTGACATGGTAGATGGGAAAACAAGAGGGAAAGAAGGCTTGAGTGGGGTTAATTTTAAAGTGGTCAATTCATTAATGAATATTTTCTTGTAAAGACAATTTTTGCTCCTCTCTGCAACCTCAAAATTACACAGCTTTGGATAACCTCCCATCCTCACCCAATCTTTCCTCCTTTCGGTCTTTCCACAAATTTCACCTCAACAAAGCCTTTTGTGACATTCTTATATAAAACTGCAATTCAGTTCTAACCCCATATACACTCATTCCATTTATCTGTTTCCTGCTGATTTCTTTCCAACACTTACCAACACCAAACGTACAGGCACACCTCACATATATTGTGGGCTTGGTTCCAGACCACCATAGGGAAGCGAAATAAAGTCAGGCACGTGATTTTTGTTTGTTTCTAGTACATACAGAAGTTATGTTTGCATTAAACCATAGTCTATTAAGTGTGCAATAGCATTATGCCTAAAAAAACCAATGTACATATCTTAATTTAATTATACTTTATGGCCAAAAATACTAACAATTATCTGAGCTTTCAGTGAGTCATTATCTTTTTGCTGGTGAGGGCCTTGCTTCAATGTTGACAGCTGCTGACTGATCAGGGTGGTGGTTACTGAAAGGTAGGGTGACACGGCAACTTTTAAAAATAACACAACAATAAAGTTTCCCTCGTTGATGGACTCTTCCTTTCATGAAAGGTTTCTCTACAATATGTGATGCTGTTTGATAGCATTTTATCCACAGTAGAACTTCTTTCAAAATTCGAGTCACTCCTCTCAAACCCTGCCACTGTTTTATCAACTAAGTTAATATAATATCTTAAATCCCTTGTTGTCATTTAAACAATGTTCACAGCATCTTCATCAGGAATAGATTTCATCTCAACAAACCACTTTCTATGCTCATCCATAAGAAGCAACTTCTCATCCATTCAAGTTTTATCATGAGATAGCAGCAATTCAGTCGCCTCTTCAGGCTGCACTTACAATTTTAGCTCTCTTGCTATTTCCACCTCATCTTCAGTGACTTCCTCCATAGAAGTCTTGAACCCCTCAAAGTCATCCATGAGGGCTGGAATCAACTTCTTCCAAGCTCCTGTTAATGTGGATATTTTGACCTCTTTCCATGAATCATGAATGTTCTTAATGGAGTCTAGAATAGTGAATCCTTTCCAGAAGGGTTTCAATTTACTTTGCCCAGATGCCTCAGAAAAATCACTACCCATGGCAGCTATATCCTTATGAAATCCAATTCTTATATAATAAGACTTGAAAGTCAAAACTACACTTTGACCCCATGGGCTGCAGAGTGGATGTTTTGTTAGCAGTCACGGAAATAACATCAATCTCCTTGTACATCTCCAGTGGAGCTCTTAAATGACCAAGTGTATTGTCAATGAGCAGTAATATTTTGAAAGGAATCTTTTTTTTTCTGAGCAGTAGATCTCAACAGTGGACTTAAACTACTAAGTAAACCATGCTATAAATATGCTGCCATCCATGCTTTGCTGTTCCATTTTAGAGCACAGGCAGAGTAGATCTAGCATAATTCTTAATGGTCCTAGGATTTTCAGAATGGTGAATGAGCATTGGCTACAACTTCAAGACATCAGCTGCATTAGCCCCTAACAAGAGAGTCAGTCTGTCCTTTGAAAATTTGAAAGCAGGCATTAACTTCTACTCTCTAATTATGAAAGTGCTACATGGCATCTTCTTCCAATAGAAGGCCGTTTTGTCTCTATTGAAAATCTATTATTTTATATAGCCACCTTCAATTATGATGTTAGCTTGATGTTCTGGACAAGTTGCTGCAGCTTCCATATCAGCACTTGATGATTCATTTTGCACTTTTATGTTATGGAGATGGCTTCTTAACACCTCATAAACCAACCTCTGCCAGCTTCCAACTTTTCTACTATAGCTTCCTCACCTCTTTCACCCTTCACAGAATGGAAGAGAGTTAGGACCTTGCTTTGAATTTGACTTTGGCTTAAGGGAATGTTGTGGCTGGCTTCATCTTCTATCCAGACCACTCACACTTTCTTCATTTCTGCAATAAGTTTCTTTCACTCTTATCATTTGCGTGCTCACTAGAATAACATTTTTAACTTTCTTTGAGAGCTTTTCCTTTGCATTCACAACTCGGCTGTTTGGCAAAAGTGGCCTAGTTTTCAGCTTAACTTGGCTTTGGACATGTCTTCCTCAGTAAACTTAATCATATCCAGCTTTTGATAAAAAGTGAGAGACGTGTAAATTTTCCTTTTACTTGAACATGTAGAAGCCACGGTAGGGTTATAAATTGGCCTAATCTCAATGTTATTGTGTCTCAGAGAATGGGGAGGCCTGAGGAGAGGGAGAGGCATGAGAGAACGGCATGCTGGTGGAGCAGTTTGAACACACATGACATTAGTGATTAAGTTCGTCATCCTTCATGGGGACAGTTCATGGTGATCCCAAATAATCACAATAGTAACATCAAAGATCCAGGGTCACAGATTACCATAACACATGTCATGATAATGAAAAACTTAGAAATACTGCAAGAATTACCAAAATATAACAGAGATTCAAGTGAGCACATGCTTTCAAACAATGGTGCCACTAGACTTGCTCCAAGCAGGGTTGCCCAAGCCTTCAATTTCTTAAAAAAAAACATGCACATTATGTAGCCATAAAAGATAATGAATTTATGTCCTTTGCAGGGACATGGATGAAGCTGGAAAACATCGTCCTCAGCAAACTAACACAGGAATGGAAAACCAAACACTGTATGTTCTCACTCATACGTGGGAGTTGAACAATGAGAATACATGGACACAGGGAGGGGACCATCACATACTGGGGCCTGTCGAGGGGTGGAGGACAAGGGGAGGGAGAGCATTAGGAGAAATACCTAATGCATTCGGGGTTTAAAACCTAGATGACAGGTTGATAGGTGCAGCATACCACCATGGCACATGTATACCTATGTAACAAACCTGCACATAACTGCACATGTATCCCAGAACTTAAAGAAAAATTTTTTTAAAAATACCACACAAATGGAATATCTTCAAAGAGCAATAAAGTAAAGCACAATAAGATAAAGTATATCTGTATTTTATGTGCCACTTTTTTATTCTGTCTCTTCCTCTGCCCCACTAGGATGAAAACTCCATGAGAGTTTTGTTTGTTTCATCCTCTGCTTATCACCATTACCTGTAACTATGGTTGGCTAGGACTGTGTGGGTAGGGACTTAAAAATATGCATTGAATGAATGAATATTCAAATGAGAACACTCTCCAATATCCCAAGGGTTAGGGAATGTTGCTGATAAGACTGGGGTTATGGGTTTTATGCCTCAGACTAGGGGAGACAAATAGATTTCATCATGGTTTTTTAAGTGGCAGCCTAGAGCCTTATGTGAAAAGTAGTGATATGATCATAAAAATGAGTGATATGATCGATTAGCAATGTCTGCTCTTGGGCATCAGAAACACCCACTGGAATAATGGCATCACTATACCAGGTATTCTTCACTCCTGCCCTATAAATTTTTACATAATTACCCCCTAACTCTTCACTGATGTCCACCTTTACACACACACACACACACACACACACACACACACTCACACACACCACTAAACAAAAGTCTAGCATGGTTCGCACTGTTTTAACAGATAGTGGACATTTTTGAGATCTCAGCTAAAGTATTTCTACTTTACTCCATTTTAGCTGCCAGCTAATTGCTAAGTATCAACATGTTGTAAGTAGTTGTCAAATAATCCAATATCCTTGGGAATCAGAATTCTACGTTGAAAGAATCTTTAGAAATAATCTCCAAACTAATCATTTTACAAATGGAGAAACCAAGACTTAAAACATTAAGCATTTGTTCTCAAATTGCACTTCAACATTTGTTCTCAAATCACACAGCTAAAATCATACAAATAAGAACTTCATATCACTAGCATTTCCAAACAAAAGACAAACCAGAGACTTAAGGTCATTAAAGTATGGGAAAAAAAGGAAAAAGGGAAGCAAAGAAATGTCTGGCACTGCACAGGACATGCGCACACTTTGTGTTACCTATCGGTAAAGTCAACAACCCTGACTTCCCACTCCAAAAGGCCTCCAGGTCTCAATTCGGCCTCTGGGTCTCAAGTCGGCCTCTGGTCCAATCCTCCCTGTGTTTGTTACGTTTTGTCAGAATAAGAACATGTTGCTAATGTTAACTGATCACAAGTCCTCAGATAGATAATTTATGAGATGCCTTCACTTAAAACTGAAGTCTATATCCCTGGCCTAGGAGTGGCCTTTCTCTTAGACAAACATCTCCGGCTCTCTCAGAAAGATGTTTCTTACCACCAACACAGTCAAATGGCAGCTGAGACAGCATTTTCAACTGATAAGTCCCTTTTCTCCCAATAAGTCCCTTTTCTCCCAAAAATATTTGCTGGAAAATTCCAACAAAGCTTTCCTATACAAATGCTACTACTTAATCAAAATTATAAAAACCAGCCAGCTGTTTCCTTAAGACTTCCTTATGCGGGCACTAGGCTGTATTGCACCAACACTGCATCTTCCGTACACCCATGAAACATTCACCAACATGTAGGTAATTTGGAGGGCAGCAGAAGGCAAGGGAAACTCAGCAATGAGATCATTCCTACATTTGCCTCACTCCCAACTTCTCTTCAAGCCTTACCCATGGAGGGCCTCCAGCCCAACCAGGCTAGGAAAGAGATATCTCTATTAGAAAAGTCATCCTGGAGGCTGCCAGTTTCTGTGTAAACAGGAAAGATTGCTCGGCAATTGAAGAGGTCACCCAAGAGTCTGAGATAAATAGGTAAATCCTGAGGTTTCAGTAACCCACAAAGTCCTGAAAAAAATATAGTTTACGTAGAAGAGAAAAAATAAAGAGATATTTCCATTCAAAACAACTGATGGGTTTCTTTTTCTGCTTTCAAATGGACAAAATAATACCTTGAGGAACAGCAGAAAATGGGGCTATTTTTTCATTTCCTAAGGAGAAATTCTTGGGAAAACTAAGAGCCAAGGAGAAGGATCAGCTGGAATCGAAGCTCTACCGCAGTGAGATCTGTGCCAAGCAAGGAGGAAGCACGGCCAAGTCTATTTTCAGTTGCACTTACGCTCCTTGATGATGATGCCCGGCTGACATGCCCGGCTGTGTGCTTCGTGAGGGCAAGCACCGTGCCGTGGTCAGCACTGCAGCTCCAGCCCCTCCAGATGGCCTGGCCCATCATGAGTGCTTAGTAACTCCTTGGTGAACAAGGTCATCAATCTTACCCCTATTTGCTACCCTAATCTCAACCCTACCAGGTTTCTGCCCTTAGACTGTGATGCTTATGCTGGACCCCACCACAAGTAACACTGCTCTGTGGTCTCCAGTTTCCCTGTACACTCACTGAACTTTTATTAAGGGTTATATGCCAACACAATGAAAGGAGCTGCTTCTAATATTCCATCATTTAATCTTCACAATATATTTGTGAAGATATAGTACTAGGCACTAGTTTTTTTATTGCCTATTTTACAGATGAGGAAACAGATTCAGAGATGTTAAGGAACTTGCACAAGACCACAACAGAGCTTAAACTCAAAGTCAGGCCTAACTCTAAAGCCTATGTGCGTAATCCCTAAGCCTTTAGCCTCATTGGTGATTCATACAGTAATGATTGTCACTAAGATAGTGCCTCTCAAACTGTTGTTCCCACCAATGGTCTTGTTAAAATGCAGATTCTGATTCAGAAGATCTGCAAACTGTATTTGGGTATCCAGCTTGTTTAAGGAAACTTTTATTTCTGATGTCCTCCATTTCTACTATACAATAATTATTTTTGGCTTAAAAATGTTATATTTCATTGTGCATTGATGGCTAATGGTGTATTTAGCTAGGGCTTCTTGGTATAACATGATGTCTCAGGGTCTCTGCCTGGGAGCCTGGAGGGAACATTGGAGGTTGAGTGGCAGCAATGTGAGATGATCTTATTTGCATTTTAGGAGTTCTCTCTGGCTGAAGTGTGGTGGGTGGTGTGCGAGAGATGAGACTGAAAGTGGAAGACCACCAAGGAGGCTATTGCAGTTGTCCAGGCAAGAGACAATGGTAACTTGGAGAAGCTCACCCTGCCTGGCCTTAGTCCACTTTTGTGCTGCTCTAACAGAATACCACACTCTCAGTAATTTATAATGAGCAGAAATTGATTGGCTCTGCATTCTGGAGGTTGAAAAGTCCAAGATCAAGGGACCATATCTGGCAAGGGCCTTCTTGCTGTGTCATGCTCTGACAGAAGGCAAAGAGAGGGTGAGAGAGAGCAAGAAAGGGCTGAACTCCCAGCCTCAAGCCCTTTTACAATGGGAATTAATCAATTCTTAAGGGCAGAGCCGTTGGGACCTAAATATCTCCCATTAGGCCCCACGTCCCAACACTGTTCTACAGGATGCTAAGAGCTATTAGGTACAAAAATAAGAAGTTAAACGAATTTCAGTAGCCAAATATGTTGAAGAGATACTTGATTAAACAGAGTTAAGCAGGTTCATTTACTACAGGACTTACCAGAATATTTAATAAGCTCAGAGCCTTTAATGGTCTTTGTAAATTTCCCAGAGTGAGATAAAGTAAACATATTTTACAAATGCCCAGGGATTTTTTTTTAGGATTTTTATGTTTCATGAAAAATGCTTTGGGAAGCTGGTGCCTGGTATTCTTCTTTGGAACACACTGTGTCTTGTTACCTCGGTGAATTAAATACATTTCCCTGATGCAGGCATACTCTACCTTCCACCTCTCCCAGAACTCTCTGTACAGCCCTCACATCTGCCTACATAACTCTTTTTCCTTTAATTTTTCTTCTATAACTTCTTGTAGTTCAGCAAGTGTGAATTAACTTGATTGGTAGTTACTGTGTGATCCCCTAGTGGAGAAAGTTATGTTCAAATCAAGCAAGGCAGTGTCATAAGATTGAGTGCAAACCCCAGCTTTGCTAATATATTTTTATATAACCATAAAAAATATAACCCAACTGGGGCTTTATTTTTTTTTTCTTATTTTTCAAATGATGGAGCATAACTAAACTATCCCTCTAGCTCTATTCCTGTATAGTCAGTGTTGTGGTTTAAGGCTCTTTGATCTCTCTTAGCGAGATCTGAAACTACCTGACAGGCCAGTGACCTAATTGAATTCAAACATTTACATTGTATGTCCATGCCCTCCCCTTGAGGCCTCCATTTACTGTCCCTGAAAGGTATGCCACTGCCATATCTAGTCACCTTTCTTCCATCAAATTAGGCCATTCTGTGTCTCCTTATATCCAGAGACATTAAGTTAGAAGGGGCCTTCCTGAGGGCTCATCACTGCCTTTTTATAGATGAGGTAACTGACTGATTCACATCCCTACAAAATGTGAGTGGTCCAGCAATGGTCACCTGATTCCTTGTCCTGTGCTCTCTCCTAGGCACTGTGACCTTTTGAATATGCTGAACAACTCACTCCCAGCTGCCTTGATAATCACAAAGCTGCCACCCTTCAGAGAGCAACATAAATTCCTATCAGGTCCACACTCTGTCATGATGTGTCTCAGAGCTGCCTGCCCAGGCTGCCACAGCCAATCCACACCACTTTGGTCATGAAGAACAGCCTCAGGGAAAATCATTGCCTCATTCAGCCTTGTCCCAGCTGCAAGTGAAACCTGCCAGACCTCATTCTACTCCTCTTTTCCTGCCTCCTTCCTTCACCTGCCCCATTGTCTTTCAGGCAGGTTTCCCAGGGGAGCACGATGTCTCTAGTGGTTGGACTCTGTGTGCATATGAAATATTATCTGCATAATTTATCACTCATAACGCATTCTTCTTCTCTTGACTAAAGAAATATGGATCTATATCTGTATTGGGGGAGACAGAGATTTTTATGTATTGAATGTGCTTATGCATAAGTATATGCTATTTGCCAGTTACTCAATAAGCCATATGCTTCAACACTTCCATGTCATTCCTTAAGCTAGTCCCTTGGTTTAGAAGGTCCTTCTCTCCCTTTACTTCCCACTGACAACCCATCTACCTGTGGAGGACTTCTATCTGCCTGCTCCCCCTTTGGGTAATGAAATTAGCAACTCTAAGTTTTCTTTGACAATCTACCCTTCTCATATGACTCAGTCCATGTGGCTTGTGTGGACATGGTTCCAGAATGGGTACATAATCCACATTTGGCCAGTTAGAGCCTATATTCACCTACCCATAGTGATTTGTTCAAAGATATGCAGGTGACCCAAGCAGGCCTGTTACCATCAGACCAGGACTTTTGCTAGCAATTCTGGGAAAGAGATCTCTTTCCACTGAGATGCCAGCTGGCAGAAGATAAGTCTACAGTTGCACTGGCTTTCTCTGTGCCAACCTGAGAAAATGAATAAAGCCAATAGGAAAGCAAATAGAGTCCAGAAACATAGGCACATTGCTGATTACATTGAGCTTCAGAATTCAGCCATCCTTTAAAACTAGCCCAATCCAGTGGGTGTTCAGGTCTGTGAGCCTTCACCATAAATAATGATGGTGATGGTCATGACGATAATGCTGATGCCAACTGTGATGACTGTAAAGTTAGCTTAAACTAGTAGAATGGGTGCTGTAGGGTGCCACAATGACCCTTCTTTAGGATTGAAGCACTAATGCCTTTAGTGGCCAGGAATGCCACCTGCTGATGGTCCAGCAATGTGGTTAACCAAAGAAAACTGTCTCACCCAGGGTTATGTCCCCTCCCAAGAAACAGCTCATATCTAATTAACTAATCAATTCAGGAATATAAAAGCCAACCCCTTGTCTCAATTCCAGACAATTCTGAAGGATCATCTCAACTCTAGAATTCATTATGGAATAGGCTGAGGCCTCTGTTGCAACTAAACTGCAGGCCAACATCCCCTTCTGTCTAATTCTGCTTCCTCACTGCCTCACAGGTGCTGTTCCCAAAAATATTCCCTCTTATACTCTTTACATGAAAATCTTCATCTCAGAGTCTGTTTCTTGAGAAACTTAAATGAAGAATTCCTTAAAGGAATTCTAATATACCATCCTACAAGACCCAACTCAAATACCACCACTTTCATAAAATCCTCAGTAACATTAAGTGCTCCCTCCTAAGCTCCCATAGCTTGTTTCTTGTGCCTTAATTTAGGCTTATCCATTCCCCCTCACATTATGGTCAATGGGTGTGTGTCTTTCTCCCATCACGAAATTGTAAGCTCTCAAAGACTTCTTTAGGTCTGCTTAAGCCTGACCATTTTGCATGTAAGTTGCCCTCATCATAAACTGAGGGTCACTGTGAAGAGTGTCCTCATCAAATTCCTCACTGTGATCACTGTGGGGAGGTGTTGAGAAATGTAATAGTCACCTGTTGCTACATATCAAGTTAAACCAAAGCTTAGCAGCTTAAAACAATAAACATGTGTTATCTCCCCCAGTTTCTGAGGATAGGGAATCCAGAAGTAGCTCTGCTGAGTGGCTCTGGCTCGGAGTCTCTCACAGGATTGTAGTCAAGATACCAAAGAAAGTTGCATTCATTTGCAGACCTAACTGGGGCTGAGGGATCTATTTGAAGATGATTTTCTCACATGGTTATTGACTAGAGCCCTCAATCACTCAACACAAGGTCTTCTCCATAGACCTGCTTGAGCATCCCTACAACATGGCAGCTGGCTTCCTTCAGAGTGAGTGATCTCAGAAGGAGAATAAGAAGAAAGCCACAATCCCTTTTATGTCCCAACATCAGATGTCCAACAATTAAAGAGAGGAGACTTAGCACACCTACACTTCCATCTTTAAAGAGAGGTGTCTCAAAAACAAATTGGGGACACATTTGAAAACCACCACAAGAATTTTGCCCACTGCATTGCATAGCTTCTTCTCTGAGCCATAGGAAAACCCTCTCTGATCCTACTACAAAAAACAAGCAGACTGGTTGTTTTTACCTCCTCTGCACTGTAAATTGGGTAATTAATCTTGTGTTACTCTTTGCTTCTCAGAAATTTAAAACCAGATTTGTAGCCTATCTCCAATAGGGGCAAAAATAGTTCATGGCATGTATTTTATATACTATCTTTATTTCTAAGTTTTGCTTTTCTCTTCTGTGATTTTCCTATTGCACTGTTTTTTATTTTAAAATGTATTTTACTTTACTATATGCTGTGCATATTAATAAGCTGCCTTAAATTCTTCTTAGGACAAGGCAAGGAATAAATAAATAAGTACAAGCATACAAATGTATACATATATACCTAAAATAGGTCTCTTGATTTACTAGTGTACATCCCTAGAGCCAGTGCGCCAAATCATTTAAACAAATCCAGGTCATTTTATCTGACAGATCCTGTGGTAAGAATAACAACAGCACTCACAATAACTACTAACATTCATTTTGCATTAACTATGTGCCGGGCACTGTGCTAAAAAAAATGTTTTTCCTTCCCTTCATTTAACCTTCATGATGTCCCTTAAAAGTAGATAAGGATCATGATCCCTATTACAACTAAGGCTTAGAGGGGTGAATAAACCATCTCAAGGTCACATTTCTAGAAAGTGTCAGAGCCAAGATTTAAACCTAAATTAATGAGGACCTAGAGCCAAAGGTACATACTGTTTCTGTTTATTTAGGGCAAACAGAAAATACATTTTAACATGTTAACTATGAGAAGAATTAAAGCCCATGGAGGTGAACTAAAAATCTTCAATTAGTTATTCAACACTCTGAGGTGTTTGACGTTGTGGCAACAAGTTTGAAGTATATAAAAGAAAGGAAAAACATACCACTGAAGATTTTATACTCCAACAAGAATATGCAACTGACAAATGTATGTGAAAATAGAATTTACACAAGTCAAGATAAATAAGATACATAATAAATACTAAAATTATCTAAAACTTTGCAGCCTAAGAAGGTCACAGAGTCTTCTAAGAGGTGGTAAGATTTAGGTTGACACTTGAAGAATGAATAAAGAAGACACTGGAGTAACATCATGGGAGGAACCACAAAGCTGAAATTCTCTGGGCATGATGTAAACAATTCCATATGTTTGGCTCCTTAAATAACACCTTTTAGATCAACCAGTAAATATGCTGAGTGACTTCTGGAGAGGAAATACACATACACATATATGTTTTAAATGTGTAAAAACGTCAAAAAGCAGCAAGACACACATAGACATTGCAATAGCAAACATAGATGTTGGAACAGAAAATCAGAGGTGTGCAACAGCGACCCTCTCGAAAAGGAGAAGAGTCAAAGACACATAGGACACAAAGAACGTGTTGGACAGCATTCTGTTGTTCCTGTATTTACAAGATGAATCAACAAGCATGTCCAAGCATTTTTAAACAATAAAAAGTGCTGTTTGTGGGGCCATAAACCATATATCATGGTTCGATTGTGAATAGCAATGATTAGACTCTTGAAGTCTGTTTGCCCAACTGTAAAATGGGGGTAGTACAAAACTTTTGTTTGTGAAAATTGAATCAGATAATTTACATTAAAATGCTTTCTAATCCATAAAACAAAATAATAATTCTTATAACAAATCATTATTAAATATATAGTTAACATAGTTATTCGTGATAACCTGAGAAAAAACATCTTTTTAATGTTTGAATGCCCACAACAAACTCAGCAACTTCTGCGTAAATTTTTCCAGTGTCAGGGAGCCTCCATCCATACAAGACCATGTGTCTCATTTGGAAATAACTTAAACTAAGGATTGCCTCCTGGCATTTTTGTTGATTCCAGTTTTATATTCTTGGATGCACAGAAAACAAAAAATATTCATATTTACATATACTAGCACTTCAAATGTTTACAGCCAACAATTACTATCTGTACTAGTTTGTTCTTATATTGCTATGAAGAAATACCCAAGACTGAGTAATTTATAAAGAAAAGAGATTTTTGGACTCACAGTTCCACACAGCGGGAGGCCTCACAATCGTGGCAGAAGGTGAGGAGGAGCAGAGGCATGTCTTACATGGCAGCAGGCAAAAGAGTGTATGCAGGGGAACTCCTCTTTATAAAACCATCAGACCTCATGAGACTTATTCACGACCACAAAAGTAGCATGGGAAAAACCCACCCCCATGATTCAATTACCTCCTACAAGGTCCCTCCCATGACATGTGGGGATTATGGGAACTATAATTCAAGATGAGATTAGGGTGGAGACACAGCCAAACCATATCACCACTATTGCCTATCAAACAAAGTCTCAAATTATTCTCCAAAACAGTTTGACTTCCTTCAAAGGCTTTTCAGGTTTTCATGGTAAGACCTCATTCCAACCTGGTTACACTCCCTCAGACACGATCCAGTTTGCCAATGTGGAGTCCAGCATGGAGTGCAGTACTCTAAGTGTAGTTGCACTTAGAAGCTTGGGACTGACTCCTGGTTACATCATTCTGCATTCCATGCTCCTGGAACATCTTTGTTAACTGCCTCTATGAATCTAATTTAAAAGATACTTGTTGTATATTTTAACATTCAGTAAATATACTTGAATAAATGTGTACACACCCCCATCAAGTATACACTGTACATACTAATCCAAATAGGTATTGAATAAGGTAAAGTAACAAATGTTTATTGAGTATATACTGTGTCTCCCTACAGGATGCTAGATGAGAAAGGCATTATTTGTTACTTATATCTTATCTGTCTCCCCAACCTGAATACAAGTTCCATGAAAGAAGAATATTTGTCTTGTTGATTTTTGTATTTCCAACTCTAAACACAGTGCTTGCCAAGCAGGAGGTATTTGTTAAATTAATTTAAATTAATTAAATTAATTGATTAATGAGATGGTGTCCTACCGACAGATTGGAAAAAGCATGTAAGTAGCAATTAGAAGTGGGGGCAGGCAGGGATAATATGTGTTAACTGAAGGCCTTCGGGGAAAAAGAGATTTCTCTAAGCCCCCTTCTTCATTCACTGCCCTTTTCTCGCTATACCTCAAGCTAATGGAATTTTAATCAGATTGGTCCCAAGATTCTGGGATTCTAGCTGGGCTGTGTTTGCAGGTAAGAAGGGTCTATCACACTAAAAGGTCACCTCCTAGGTGTGGCTTGCTCTTTCATAGTGCTTCAGGGTAACTAGAGTCTAGAGTAACATTGGTCATCTGTCATTTTCTACCATTAAAACCTCTAAAACTCCAATAAGCGATGTGGCTTGAACCATAATCATTAGAATTGTTTAGGGAAAGAAGACAAATAGGATTGAAATTGGCCAGTTCCAGAGAAGTTGAAAGGCTTGACCCGAGCTTTGGAGGACCCATGGATGCGAGTTGAATGAAGAAGGCATAAACAAAGGGGTGGGGATTCATTTTGACTAGAGCTGGGCTCAGGATGTGAAAAATGTAGGCTGATTTGCTGAGATATTTAGACTTTATTTTCTTGAAAATGGTAAGCTATTAAGGGATGCTCAGCAGGGGAGTAGCATGATACCATACTTTTTGGAAAGAATAATCTGACTGGTCTTCGTCATATCTTTTAAAGAGAGGAAATTCTTTCAGGGATTTGGGTCAGGAGCAAAATACTCTAACTTAAGGTCTGCCATTAATGTGCATGCTTATGTTGGATAAAGTACTTCTTTTTGATGAGTCTGACATTCCCTGCATGTAAAAAGAGAGACACTCAGAGTAGTTAGTGTGTTTCTCTACAAGTGCCAACTCCATATACTCAGCTGTGAAATTCTGCAGTACTATGTTTGGAAGAATTCTGAGACCCTGTCTAGGCTCAAAAGAATAGTGCTACCATCCGCTAGCAATGTCTGCTAGGGATGCATGAAGCTGGGGCAGAGGCAGACATATTGCCCATTGGCAGGTGATCAGAGAGGCTGATTTTAACAGCTTTGCAACCACTTTTTCTTTGTCAACATCATTTGCCATCATTCTCCTTTCACCAGCCTCAGTTTTTTCTATACTCTATCATTTCTGGGGTCTAGGATTGAAATTGTCATAGTTTTCCATGACATAATAGAGTAGAAGTGACCCATAAAGTGTCCCAGCCTGACATTCTGTGTTTCTACCAGGAGCCAATTAAAAGCATATCTCAGTGACCTCCTGCTCACTTTCCCAATTTGCCTGCTACTGGACAAATGGTCAGCCATGGAAAAACATGTCTCAGGAACAAGGGGAGGAAATCATTTAAGTCCATACAAATGTCCTCTTAATAGGTAATGAGGCAAATCATAGCAGCTGTATCTGCTGTGTAAGGCTAAAATGTCCCTAAATAGAATATGGCTCCAAGTTTTCCATGGGGCACCTGCATCAGCAATTATTTAAGTAAGTCATCAAGGGGAAGCAACTTGAACTCAGGCATCCTTTGCCCTTAGCAAGTCTCAGCTGTGCAAAGAGGAAAAGTAGGGTAATGAGATAGGGGTCACCGCCTGGGAAACACAAGAGGCAGAATAAAAATAAGTAAGCAGGACACTGGCCTTGTCCCTCACCACTTACTCTCAAATATTTCTCTAGCCTTACTGAACTACATGTGTGTTGCCATGATGTTTCTTTTGTCCAGGCCTTTGCAAATGCTGTTCCCTTTCCCGGAAATGTTGTTTCTTTAACATGGCTAACTCATGATCACCGTTAAGGTGTTAGCTATGTATCACTTTCTCCAAGAAGCTTTCTGAAACCTGCATAAGGACCTCCCATATGTTCCCTATTATATCACTGATAACATTACATTCTAATTATCTTCTTATTTATCTGTCCCTCACTAATAAAACAATAGTCAATGTCTACAGAGTGTGTAGTGTGGGTCAGGCACTGTACTAAACATCAAACACAGATAATTTTACTTAATAGTACAATGATTCCACAAGATAATAGTCTCATTTTACATATGGAGAAATAAGCTCTGAGAGATTAAGTATCTTGACCAAAGGTGCACAGGTAATGCTTCTAGTGAGCAACAGAGTCATATTTAGAACCCATATCCATTCACATGCTCCTAACTACCGTGGTACACTACAGCCCCTTGTGTGTACCAGGCTCCATGAAGCAAGGACTGTAACCTAGTAATATGGTACACCAGCACTGGTGTGCACAGCAAGTAAGTGATAATCAACATGTATTAGTTGATTGAATGAAGGTATGAATAAATAGAGGCAGGAATGAATTGAGTTACTACACATTAGAAACAAAGTCTGTATAAGGTCAATTCCGTTTTGAAGAAACAGGGCTAACTGGAGGAAATTACACTCACCAAGGTGTGTGTTTCAAAAAAAAAAAAAAGATTCACCCTAATATGCAATGGAAGGCAGAAGTCAGAACCAGAGAAGTAATGCCTAGAGTCAGGCCCAAGGAAGAGGCCATGAATGGAATTCCTAGGAGGCAAGAGGTTAGGAGCTGGAGAGGCTAGGAATAGGTAAGGTGCCAGGTGCTAGAAAGGTCAAAAAGAGATGGGTCAAGAGAGAAAAGAGACTAAAGGTTTGACTGGAAGTCTGTTGTCACTGGTACTGGCCACACCACATATGGAATGGGTTGATTGCCTTAGAGTCAGGAATGGTTACATAAAGATCTATGTTTATCAAGATCTGTACGGCTTGGATCAGAAACTGATCTCCAAACCTACGCCCTCCTGACTACCAAATACTACCCTTCTAAACAATGTCTGATGCTCACATTTCTCTTCCATTATTTACAAAAACAGATTCTGCAGCCTAGCCATTTTTTTTCCACAGTTGTTCTCATGGTAGGGGTTTCAAATGTTTCAGTCCAAGACAGAAATAAGCTAAGAGTAGAGGCAGGAATAACCTTTTGCAAGATCTGGGATGGCTGTGGGGGAACTTATTTATAAGTTGTCATATATAGTACACTGGAACTATTAATCTCCTTACTGCAAAATTCATGTATTACCCATAGCTGCTAAAGCTTGTTTCAGTTCTGCAAATGCCTATTTGGTGCCTTTTGTGTACTCGGCACTAAACTGGAAAGTACAGAGATAAGTAACAGAAGGCTAAGGTCTACAAGCCCAGCAAAAGATTCAAAGGAAAGCCAGAATGGAGTTTAAAATCAGATGACCTGAGTTCAAGGGAAGGTCCTGATCCAGGTCTTCTGGGCTACAATAGTGACCAAATACTCGCTAACCCTGTGATATTGGGCAAGTTAAATAATCTTACGGTGTGCTAGATTTCTCATGGGCAAAATGTAAAATAATTACCCTTACCTAATAGGATTATTACAGGGATGAAATGAAATCACTCACAAGAAAGCAATTCCCCAAAACTAAGCACCAGGCATATTTAACTGTCATTACTAGAAATTCCTCTGCGTCTCTATAGTACCACCTCACTTAATAAGCAAGTTTAAGCAGATGCCTGGGATAGAGATTTAAATCCCAATTAAAAGAAACCTCAGAAAAGTCCAACGAATCTAAACTAATGCATACTGAGGACTTAGGGCACACATAACAGTCATTTCAGATGGGTACAGCTCCTCATTTTAAAGATCAGAGAGTGAAAGTAACTGAAATAAATAGAGCCGGTATTTATGCACAGGTCAGTCTCCCCTGTACCAAGTTGCCTTTTTTTTGGGGGGGGGGGAGGAGGTGCAAATATTTTATTTTGTCTGTAAATGTAGCCTGCCTCACACCCTGAATCAGCAGCCCCCAGACAGCTCTTCACAATGGAACTCTATATTCCCTAATCCAATGATGTAACTTTTCTCTTCACTTTACAATTCTGTTATTCTGCAAGAAACCCACGAGGGACAAGCATATCAGCAATGAAAGGAAAAGCATATATAAGCCAGTTTCTTTATCAGCCTCTCCCATGCTCACGGTTTCAGGCTGCGAAGGCAGAATGGGAGCTGTAAGTAATGCTAATAGCATCATCCAAGGAGCACCAAATAACAGCCCCCACAGTCCCAAGAAGGAACTGCTTTTGTGCCATATGAGTTTTTGTTACCACCCTGTCTGGGAGATGAGATTCAGGGAAATCAAATGAGATGGGCTTAGAAACTCCACCAACTCATGTCTGGCCCACAGCTCCCAAATGGGGGGTCCAGGAGCAAAGAAATGAATTCACCTGTATATTTCTTGAGCAGAGGCTTTGAATATCCTTGCCGCAAAAGAAAAATAAACCATGCCCTGGAAGAATCTGGCATTATTCAGGTGGTAAGAGAGAAAGGACAGGAGAATGACCATGTCACTGCTGATGGGCTTCCTTGGGATACAGGGGGATGGCTCCTTTTGAGGGCTGAACAGGTGCAATAGAACCTTAGGGGATAAGCTGTGAGGAGATAGAGTATAACCCAATGTGAGGGGAAAACTAGCATGTCATAATGGATTGGGCCCACCCAGAAGAAAGGGAGTATTCTGCCACAAGAGCATTCAAGAAGTTAGAAAACCTCCAAAGAAATGTCACAGAGCATATCTATACATCTGGTAGTGGTAAGATGATCAGATGATATTAAATTCTTTTCAAAAACTGAGATTCTGACCAGAAGTAGTATAGTATAGTGGTCAAGGTCACAGACCCTGGAATTAGAATCTCAGCTTCTCAACTTTTCTATATAACCCTACACAAGTTACCTCACTTCTCTGGGCCTCAGTTTCTTCTATAAAACAGGGATCATAACAGTAGTACCTTACAGAGTTGTGAGGATCAGATGAGTTAGTGACTGTGCTGTATTTAGAGGAATATTTGCCATACAGTAAGTACTCAGTAGATATGTACTGCACCTACCAGGTGCCATACCCACTTCTGGTCAACAAAGACAAACGATCATATACAATAAAAATAGGTCCCTACTCTCATGAATAAATAAATACCTATAATTTCAGATGTCATTACAGCTGTGAAGAAAATAATGAAATAGATTATAACAGAGTGTCTTTGAGGAAGCGGTAATGAACTATTAAATAGAGAAGGCAAGAAGAGTTTCTCTGGGCTGAATTAGCCAAATCAAGAGAAGCAGCCAGCCTTGCTGAGTTGGGGGTATCCAGGCAGAGGAGATAACAAACACAGAGGTTCCCAGGCAGATAAAAGCTTAGGATGTTAAGAACAGGAAAAAAAAAGTCCTGCCTGTGTGGCTTGGAGCTGAATAAAGGAGGATGGAAAAATTGATGGGAAATGATATCAAAGAGTTAGGCAAGTCCCTTATCCCATGTATGATTTACAAACATTTTCTCCCAGTCTGTGGGCTGTCTCTTCACACTGTTGATTGTTTCTTTTGCTGTGCAGAAGCTTTTTAGTTTGATGCAATCCCATTTGTCTATTTTTGCTCTCATTGCCTGTGCTTTTGGGGTCATATATAAGAAATGTCTGCTCAAACCAATGTCATAGAGCTTTTCCCTTATGTTTTATTTCAGTAGTTTTATAGTTTCAGATCTTAAGTTTAAGTCTTTCACCCATTTTGAGCTGATTTTTATATATGTGGTGAGATAAGAATCAATTTTCATTCTACATGTGGATATTTAGTTTTACCAACTAAAGGGAATGAAGAGAATGTTCTTTCCCTGTTATGTGTTCTTGGCACCTTTGTTAAAAATTAATTGGCCACAGTTGTATAGGTTTATTCTGGATAAGGAGTTAATATCCAAAATATACAATTAACTTAAACTACTCGATAACATGGAAACAAATAACTCTATTTTAAGGGCAAAGGAGCTGAAAAAATGTTTCTCAAAAGGAGACACAGAATTGCCAATAGATATATTAAAAAATGTTTGACATCTCTAATCATCAGAGAAATGCACCTTAAAACAATGAGATATTAACTCATGCCTGTTAAATTACCCATGATCAAAAAGATGAAAGATAAGTGTTGGTGAGAATGTGGATAAAAGGGAAACTTTCCCACTGTTGGTGGTATTGTAAATTAGTACAGCCATTTGGAAAACAGTATGGAGGTTCCTCGAAAATTTAAAAATAGAATTACCATATGATCCAGCAATCCCACTTTTGGGTCTACACCCGAATAAAATGCCATGAGTATGCTGAAGAGTTACCTGCACTCCTGTGTTCACTGCAGCATTATTCACAATAGCCAAGATATGGAATCAACCTAAGTGCCTATCAATGGATGAATGGATTTTTTAAATGCAGTATATGCACACAATGCCATACTATTACTCCTTAAAAAGCAGGAAATTCTTTCATTTGAGATAATATGAATGAATCTAGGGGATATCATGCTAAGTGAAATGAGCTAGGCACAGAGAGGCAAATACCACATGATCTGATCTCATGTGTATGTGGGATCTAAAAAACAGTTGAACTCAGAAGTAGAGAGTAGACAGCAAACTAACACAGGAACAGAAAACCAAATACCACCCACGTGTTCTCACTCATAAGTGGGAGTTGAACAATGAGAACACACGGACAATGGGAGGACACACTCCCACACACACCAGGGCCTGTCAGGAGGTAGGGAGCAAGGCGAGGGAGAACATTAGGTCAAATACTTAATGCACAAGGGGCATAAAATCTAGATGATGGGTTGATAGGTGCATCAAACCACCATGGCACATGTATACCCATACAACAAACCCATTCCTGATATGTATCCCAGAACTTAAAGTAAAAAAAAAAAAAGAGTAGACAGTAGAATGGTGGTTACCAGAGGCTGGATGTGGGGCAGACGGGTGTGGACAGGGAAAGTAAAGATGCTGGTCAAGGTTTCAATTAGGAGGAATAGGTACTGGTGGTCTATTACACAGCATGGTAATTACAGTTAATAATTCAAAAGAATAGATTTTAAATGTTCTCACTGCAAAGAAACTGTAAGTATGTGAGATGGTGGATATGTTAATCAACCTAATTTGATCATTTCACAATGTATTCATGTATTGAAAATCACCTCACATTGCATTCCATAAATATGTACAATTAACATTTGTCAGAGTTTGAGTTTTATTCTAAGGTGGCTGGAAGTCACTGAAACTTTTAGGCAGGGTAGGGCACTACACAACTTACATTTTACAGAGATCAGGCACTTGACTTACAAAATCTCTCCATGCAGGATCCTTCCTGTTCTTTCCTGATTTGTAGAAATCTCTGATGCCCTAAAAGAGCTCAGAGTATCAAGATAAGAGGAGCCATGTTGAGGCTCCTAGATAATCACATGAACGGCCTTCTTCTAACCAGCAACACTAATGTTGAGTTGTTATGGAGTAAAAGTACACTTTATTTTATTAAATCAATGAGAGAAGAAAAGAGGAAAAGAGAGAGAAGGAATAACAGAAGGAGAGGAGAGGGAAAGATTATTCTGGCTGTTACATAAACAATTCAAATGTGGGGTCAGGAAATGAACAAAAGAGAAGGTAGAAAGACCTTCTATTTCCCTTGTAACACTTTAAATAGAACAGGTTTCTCTCTCTCTCTGCCCCCCTTTCTTTCCTTTTTTTCTTCCTTTTCCATCTCTTTCCTTCTCTTCCTCCTTCCTTTCTTTCTTTCATGGATTCAATCAAAAACCAGATAAACTGTGGCATGAACAAATAGTCAACCATCTTCTTTATAGATGCTGGCTATTAAGGAAAGCAATATAAAATAAAAGTGGCAGCCCAAGTTGACCTAAGGCAACATTTCTCAGGTACCCTACTTCTCCTTTCAAAAGCTAGGTTTTATATTTTTTTTCATCATTAGATGACGATATTAAACCTCAGACGTCTTTTTGTGTCCTTGTCAGATATGTAACATTGGCTTTCACAGCCATTGGCTACAAAAATAAAGTAAGTTGTAGTCTATAACCAAATAATTGCTAACCCAGCATCTCCTTCCCCAGATACTCCTACTGTCCAAGCACTATATGTACATTATGTGTATACCTATATTCATATTTACTCACCAACAAGCATTCATTGAGCACTTACTTTGTACTAGGCACAGTTCTGACTGCTAGTGATACAACAGTGAGGTCAATGGACAAAATCTCTGCTCATTTCTCTTTACATTAGTCAACAACCATGGACAAGACAGGTGAGACCCCTAGTCTCATAGACAAACACACATCAGCTCAGATGCTGATAAGAGCTATGAAGAAAATAATAGAGTGTAATAAATAGAGTGTCTGAAGAAAGAGAAGGGGAATGCAAACTAGGGCAGCCATGGAAGCTGGCATTCTTGTGCAGAGGAAAGAGACGATAAACAAACAAACAAAATGTGTCCAATGGATAAAGCAGTAAGGATTGCACAATGGTGAGGAGAATGTTAAGAAGTGGGTTAATATACAGGATAAAGTCATGTATTCAAGCCTTGTGATTTTTTCAGTTATGGGGTTCAGAGAAAAGGAATGAGTCAAGGAAAACTCCTCTACTTCTGGATTGTGCAATGGATGGTGGTGTCATTTAGGGACACCAAAGGAAAACAGAATTTGTGGGGAGAAGATCCTGAGTTTTGTTCTGACATTCCTCTGTGATGTTCAAATGGTGACATTAGGTAGATAGATGATCAGCATCAATGACACAGATGATAAGTGGCATTTGGAGCATGCATGAGAGTTCATAAAAATCTGGTCTACACTCCAGGTTGGTATGACAGCCCCATGAATTTGTTCATGACTGGACTCTTCTACTTTCCCCCTCTATCATCCTGCAATTGTAGCCCTTGCCACATGGTCCAAGATGGCTGCTGGAGCTCCAGCTGTTAAGTCTGGTCAGACAGGGAGCACACTAGTGTTCCTCCTCTGCCATTAGTTTGCTTTTAGACCTTAGCAAACTCATTTCACTCTTTGGACCTGTTTGTCCATTTGATTTGTCAAGCTCCTTGCTGTTTTATCACATCCTGACTCCAGGTCAGAATGGGAGTTGAGTGGCTTCCATCCAAAGCAGAAAGTCTGCCGTCTTATGACAAAACAGAATACTGATATGACTGAGAAACTGACCTTTAACTGTTTCATTTCTTGTTGGTACTTTGAATAGGAGTTCTCCAGGGAACTCAGGGTAATTGCCTTTGTCTCTGCTTTGCAAGGGGCTGACTTTGATTCAATACTGTTTTCATCTGCAGGTTTAATTTGGCTCTTTTATCTGCATTAAACTTACTGGGAGCTATCCTTTATGTGGTGCCAAACACATCACATGACTGGGTATTACTGGTTGAATTTAGACTTGCCCTTCAGCTAAAGATCCTGGGTTGCTCTGACAGTTAGCATTGGGCAAGTTGACTTTCATCTCCCTCGGGATCCTGTCTCTGGGAGCTGTGGGAAATCTGAACCAGCCACTGGGTGTCAGCATTGCTTTGTCCATTTAAAGGAAAAATAAATATTTGTTTGGTTTGGGAGTTGTTTATGCAGTAAGTTTAGGCTCTAAAGTGAGCACAGCCACTTTACAATTTACATTTTATATAATTCACATTTTTATGGCACTTAGCATCAACCAAAGGAGTTCGCTTCTCTATCATTACGTCCGGACTCTCCCTGCTCGCTTCGGCTCTTCTATGTCCCTCGCCTGGATTACTGCAACAATCCCCATTTCCAGTTTTGTGTGCCTCAAGTCTATCTTTTTCATCCAGTTACAATCAGGACTGTAACAGGCTCATCTGCAGAATAATAAGCCACCTGTCACTGGAGGTTTGCAAACAGAAGCCAGAAAACTTCCTGGCAGGAATTTTTGTAGAGAAAAATATGTGTAAATAAATGTATTATAAACATAAACACTCATATATGTTGTATATACATATATAGTCACGGGTTATAAATATTTTGGTCCACAATGGCCCACATATGTAACAGTGGTCCCATAAGATTATAATACCATATTGTTACTGTATCTTTTCTATTTTTAGGTATGTTTAGATACACAAATACCATTGTGTTACAATTGTCCACAGCATTCAATATAGTAACAAGCCGTACAGGATTGTAGCTTAGGAGCTATAGGCTATACCATGTAGCCTAGGTGTGTAACAGGCTATACCATCTAGATTTGTGTAAGTAAACTCTATGACAGCAGTCCCCAACCTTTTTGGCACCAGGGACCAGTTTCGTGGAAGACAATTTTTTCCCAGGCTGAGTAGGGGGATGGTTTCTAGATGAAACTGTTCCGCCTGGGGATCATCAAAATTAGATTCTGACAAAAAGCACACAACCTAGATTCTTTGCATATGCAGCTCACAACAGGGTTTGTGTGCCTATGAGACTCTAATGCCGCTGCTGACCTGACAGGAAGCAGAACTCAGGTGGTAATGCCAGCTTGCCCAGTTCCTAATAGGCCACAGACCTGTACCAGACTGTGGCCTGGGGGTTGGAGACCCTTGTTCTAATCTATCTTTTTAGCAAAGAGAAAAACACGTCTCAGGCTCAGAACCTTGGCAGGTATATTAGTTATCTGTTGCCACATTAATATCTGTAGGACACAAAAACAACTCAGTGACCTTCAACAATAAACTTTTATTTAGCTTAGTAACCTGCAGGTCAGTCTTTAAGGCCAGTGGTTCCTTGGCCTTGGTCTGGACTTGCCTCAAAGTCTAGTGGTTAGATTCGCAGCTGGTTCTTGACTAAGATGACTGGACTCTGCTTCACGCATTTCTCACATCTTTTCAGTACACTATCCCAGGTGTGTTCTTACTGCAGAGGAGCAATCCCAGTTGCACAGGAGCTTTTCACGCTTCTGTGTGTGTCCGATCTACTAAAACAACATTGGACAGAGCAAGTGCTATGGCTAAATTCAGAATCAAGCAATGGAGACAGAAACTTTGCCCAGTTAGTGAGGGAAACCCAAAGTCATGTGGCAAAGAGGATGATACAAGATGGGATGAAAGATTAATTAATGGTCTCAGTGTATCTACTAGAGCAGGCGAGATTGTCTAGCCAGAATTTAGTAGAATTTCTTTTGTTATATTTTTTTTAAACTTTCTTTTGTGCCAAGTGATGAACGTTTTCAATGATGATAGTGACACAAAGCTTCTTTTAAAAACAAATTTGAGACAAATGTAGGTGAATGTAAAAAATCTTTTTCAAAAAGTAGGCCATGTGATACAGAGATATGACAAAAGTTATCAGAGGAAGGGAGTGACAAGTTAAGAAAACAGAAGCAGGATGACTATAATTGGATGCAAGCAGGGAATGCATGCAGGAAATGTTGCAGACTCAGCAAAATCAGCTTAATAAAGCCATGTATTGAGCTGAGTTAGGCTAAACAAACATTTGTTGAGTGTCAATTACCTGCCTGACCCAGTAGCAGAAGCCCAAGTGATAAAGAAGAAAAGCTCAAAGTCCCTCATAAAGCAGTATATATAACTTTGACACCCTAGGGTAAACTGTACATATAGTTGATGTGTTTCTGGGTATCTATAGAAATAGCACTAAGCTTGGGCTGGGAAGTGGGCATTGGGAAAGGACGCCCTGGAGGAGGCTCTGAAAGGATGAATAGAGAGTGCCCTGGTGAAAGGGTGAGGAGGGTGGGGAAGGGGTCTCCAGGGTTGAGCCTTTAAAGGCATGCAGAATATAAAATTATCCTTGGGAAAGTTTATTCTTATTGAAGCCCCATGTTTGAGACAGGAAATGAGACTGACTGTTGGGAGCAGCCAGGTGTAGACATCTTTAAGCTAGAATTCTGAAAAAGGCAGTTTAGAATCTATCTGGTTCCAAACAACGGTGAGCTACTGAAGGTTCTTAAGCAGGGAAAAGACATTGTTAGTTTTGTGTTTTAGAAATTTGCCCATCTATCCCTGCATTCAAAGAGATATCACATCTAATCTAGTCATATTTAGCTATATATATAAATACACAAGCAGCCATGTGTCACTTAATGATGGGCATACATTCTGAGAAATGTATCATTAGGCAATTTTATTGTTATATAGACAACATAGAACAGGGGTCCCCAAGCCCCAGGCTGTGGACTGGTACCAGTCTATGTCCTGTTAGGAACCGGGCCACACAGCAGGAGGTGAGTAGCAGATGAGCGAGCATTACCAGCTGAACTCCGCCTCCTGTCAGATCATTGGCAGCATTAGATTGCCATAGGACTATGAACCCTATTGTGAACTGTGCATGCAAGGGATCTAGGTTGTGCATTCCTTATGAGAATCTAATGCCTGACGATCTGAGGTGGAATAGTTCCATCCCGAAATCATACCCCCTCCATCTGTGGAAAAATTGTCTTCCATGAAACCAGTTCCTGGTGCCAGAAAGATTGGGGATGCCTGGATTAGAAAGTACTAGAGAAGTATTACAATGTATACACAGGTCAAGACATTACAGAATACCCCGCCCTCCATACCCAATATACCCCATAAATATACACGATCACTATTTGTCGATTTAAAAAGAGAAAGTGTTAGAGAAGTGTTAAAGCACTAGCACTCAATTCAGAATGTCTCCCTGAAATAGACAGAATGAAATGAAACTGCAAAGGGAATAATTGTCTCACTTCATAACTCACATGTGATTTATAATAGTTTACATATAAAATTACCTTTCCCACACTTTGTGATAGACTGCCCTAGATCTTGCCCTTTCTGACTTTTTTTGTGAACAAAGGATATAACTTCCAAAATAGTCTTATGCTCATTGCCTATAAGCTAAAGCCCAAAACTTGATCCACATTCCATGATTGGTCCTAGCCCTGCTCCACACCCCAGGCTTACATACTGTCCCCCTTCTTTACATAATCAATGCAACAACCCAACTTCTTCAATGTTTTTTGAGCACCAACTGCAGCTGCTTAGACAGAGTCCTAAGAAACTTGTTCAGAGTCACGTAGCTAGCAAGTAGAGAACTAGCTACGAGGTGGGGGACAAGGTGACGATTAAGATGCAGTCTTCACTTTTATCAAGCTCTCAGCTTCTAAGTGAAACACGGAAGCAGCCACATAACTACTGTAGTACATAAAAAATAATTGCAGAAAACTGTAGAAATCCATAGGACTGGTTTCTAACACAAACAGTTGGAAGTAGGAGAAACTTGAATTAGAGATGGATCTGAAGGGGAAGTCATGGTATTATATAAAATGAAACCTCTCCGGAGACTTCCACTACAGCCTGGAATAAGTATATACTTTTCTGGACCCCCATCGTACTTCACAGTACATCTTTTGTTATTTATACTTCATTCATCCATTTTCTTAGACTACTGACTCTTTGAGAATATTGATCATTCATCTTTGCACCCACCACAGCAGTAGCAGGTCACAAAGCAAATACCAGATACTGGCACATGTTTGGCTCATGGATGGGTGAACAGATGGATAAGTGGATGAGTGAAAGAGAAGCTTGTGGCACTCTTTAAGGGTCTTCATTTAGGTAGCTACCTAATCCTGTGATTCGTAAATCTGGCAGCCATAAAGTCTGTTTAGGTAGCTGTAAAATACATATTCACTGAGACCTGCTTCCTTAGAATATCCTGATTTGACAGATATAGGGTGGGTCTCAGTAATCCATATTTTAGTACACTTACCAGAAGATTCTGATGCATCTGGTCCAAGGACTTCAGGCTTGGGAATCATATGGCTAACTCACCTGAGTGTCACGTTGGCTCCATACTCTCAGGTGTCCTATTTTTGAGATGTTTGGCCTCTTTTTCACTGATGGTTCAGCCTACTCAGGTAATCTGCAAGAGAAAAGTACACTTATGACTTGGAAAATTCCATAAGGAGTTGTAATAGTAGTACTAACACTAATATACTGCCACGTATTACATATCTAGCAAGCGTCTGGCATTCTTCTGAGTGCTTTTATAAATAGCTCCTTATTTAATACTATCAGCAACCTCACTAAGGTAGGTGCTCCTTGTTAACCCCAGCGTATTAATGAAGAAACAGAGGCACAAGGAAGCTTAGTGGCCTCTACGTGGTAACGTTGGAACTCAAATCCAAGCCTATCTGACCTCAGAGTCCCATGACCATAGTGTGTGAAGCTAATATGCACAAGACCCACATAGGTATCCAGACTAAGAGGAGAACTGGTGAGCATGGGTCAAACTAAAGTTGGAAGAACCTCAGCTAGTTACAAAAAAGATGTTGGTCGAAGAGAATTTAAGGAAATGAAAAGAGCACCATACAAGGAAGTTAAGCAATGTGAACTTGAATCCTAGTGCTGTCAACAACAAGAATAGTAAGCACACATATGTAGTTTATTTTGTGCCTTACACACAGGAACATATTTAATCTTCACCACAATCATGTGAGGTAAGCACTGTTGTTACCACCATTTTGCAGCAAGGTAACTGAGGCACAAGGAGGTTAAGAAACTTGTTCAGAGTCACGTAGCTAGCAAGTAGAGAACCAGGACACAGATCCAGACCACCCAGCTCCAGAGCCCACCAAACTCTTAGCCACCAAACTGCATAGTACTTAACCACATAAACGGTGGCCGTTTCTTTCCCTCTCCCTTATCTAGGCATCACATACAAAATGGAAGAATTAGCTTAAACAATCCTCACTGTTTCTTACAACTTTGCTATTTGGGAGTCTAATTTTATTTAAAGATCATTTTAAAAGGGTATAGATTCCCCTTTTCTATAAGAATATTTTTAAAGTAGATGTTTTCTTGAGGAAGAATTAGATAAAGTCTTGCTTGAAGCCAGAGAGTTCAGCAGGCAACCTCTCAAGGTCAAGAAGCAATGATAGCACAACCATAGGAACTTTCTAGGAAGCAAATGGAGTGAGCACCTTGCTTCCAAGGACACATTACAGTCAAAGACCTTAAGAAGCTCATTGTCAAAGTGGCACCAAGATGGCCGAGAGGAGGCAACACTGGAATGCAGCTCCCAGCAAATGAGACACAGAGGGCTCAAGGACTTCACGATTCCAAGTGAGGTGCTGGGTTCATTTTGTGGGGACTGGAAGGACTCTGAAAATAGCCCAGGGAAGGAGCCAAAGCAGGGTGAGAGCCGCCCAGGGAGGATAAACTGAGACAGGGAAGGGCACGTCCCCATCTGGAATGTGCAGCCGGCTTGGAAGGTCAGAGGACTTCACCCCCTTGGTGCTCTGATTCGGATCCTGTGCTTACCTCATCCCTCCTGCAACCCACGGTCCATGAGAGCCCTGCCAGACTGAGGGGTACCATGGGTTGTTGATGCAAATTTGAGCAATAGCTCCCACCTGGTGCCACAAGTTGTTGGCCAGACCTGGCCAGAAGTTTGGACTAATGCCAGCAGGATGGAACAACCCATCCCACAAAAAGAGGCAGAGTTGAAAACAGGGAAACAGGTCATAAGGCCTGGCAGGCTCCATCCCCCACAAAACTCAGACTGAAGCCTGAGTGCCAGAGAGCTTGGCAGTGAATATACCAGTTTGACCCTAACCAGGAAGATTGAGTTCAGGGAAGGAGAGACACCATTGGGAAGGCGGGGCCAATTTCACCTGCAAACAAACCCCAGGGGAAGACCTCCCACCCAGCAACCTGACTGAATCCGAGGTATCCCAGCATTGCTTCTACAGGCCAAAAAAGATGTAGTTCCAACCCCAACAAAAAGGATGTCCACTCAGAGATTCTTCCCAAAATCACCAACTTTAAAGATCAAAGGGAGATAAGTCCATGAAGATGGGATAAAACCAGTGCAAAAAGGATGAAACCTTCAAAGACCAGAACATTTCTTCCCCTCCCAGTGATCACAACTCCTCACCATCAAGGGAGCCAAACAAGACAGAAAATGAGTGTGATGAATTGACAGAAGCAGGCTTCGGAAGGTGGATAACACCAAACTTCTCTGAGTTAAAAGACCATGTTCTAACCCAATGCAAAGAAATTAAGAACCTTGAAAAAAGGTTAGATGAAATGCTAACTAGAATAATCAGCTTAGATAAGAACATAAATTACTTGATGGAGCTGAAAAACACAGCATGAGAACTTTGCAAGGCATGCACAAGTTTCAACAGCCTAATCTATCAAGCAGAAAAAAGGATATCAGAGAATGAAGAGCAAATCAATGAAATAAAACAAGAAGGCAAGATTAGAGAAAAAAGAGTGAAAAGAAACAAACAAAGCCTCCAAGAACTATGGGATTATGTGAAAAGACCTGATCTACGCTTGATTGCTGTACCTGAATGTGACAGGGAGAATGAATCCAAGTTGGAAAACACCCTTCAGGATATTATCCAAGAGAACTTCCCCAACCTAACAAGGCAGGCCAACATTCAGGAAATACAGAGAGCACCACAAAGATACACCTCAAGAAGAGCAATCCCAAGGCACATAATCGTCAGATTCACCAGGGTTGAAATGAAGGAAAAAATCCTAAAGGCAGCCAGAGAGAAAGGTTGAGCCACCCACAAAGGAAAGGCCATCAGACTCATGTGGGTCTCTCAGCAGGAACTCTACAAGCTAGAAGGGAAGGGGGGCCAATATTCAACATCCTTAAAGAAAAGAACTTTCAACCTCAGAATTTCATATCCAGCCAAACTAAGCTTCATAATTAAAGGAGAAATAAAATCCTTAAAATAAAATCCAATAAAATTGCTTGTCCAGCAATGGACAATTGCTGAGAGATTTTGTTGCTACAAGACCTGCATTACAGGAGCTACTGAAGGAAGTACTAAACAGGGAAAGAAACAACCAGTACCAGCCACTGCAAAAACGTACCAAATGGTAAAGAACAACAACACAATGAAGAAACCACATCAACTAACAGGCAAACCAACCAGCCAGTAACAAAATGGCAGGATCAAATTCAATCATAACAATACTAACATCAAAATTGAAAGAAATAGAGGAGCAAGATTAAAAAAACTCAAAAGTAAGCAAAAGACAGGAAATAACTAAGATCAGAGCAGAACTAAAGGAGATAGAGACACCACAAAACCTTCAAAAAAATCAATAAACCCAGGAGCTGGTTTTTGAAAAGATCAACAAAATAGACCACTAGCTAGACTAATAATAAAGAAAAGAGAGAAGAATCAAATAGATGCAATAAAAAAATGATAAAGGAGAGATCACCACCGATTCCTTAGAAATACAAACTACCATCAGAGATTAGTACAAACAGCTCTATGCACATAAAGCAGTAAATCTGGAAGAAATGGATAAATTCCTGGACACTTGCACACTCCCAAGACTAAGCCAGGAAGAAGTTGAAACCCTGAATAGACCGATAACAAGGTCTGAAGTTGAGGTGGCAATTAATAGCCTACCAACCAAAAAAAAATCCAGTTCCAGATGGGTTCACAGCTGAATTCTGCCAGACATACAAAGAGGAGCTGGTACCATTCCTGTTGAAACTACTCCAAACAATACAAAAAGAGGGAATCCTCCCTAACTCCTTCTATGAGACCAATATCATCCTGATACCAAAACCTGGCAGAAACAAAACTAAAAAAGAAAACTACAGGCCAATATCCATGATGAACATTGATGCAAAAATATTCAATAAAATACTGGCAAACCAAATCCAACAGCACATCAAAAACCTTATCCACCATGATCAAGTAGGCTTCATCCCAGGGATGCAAGGCTGGTTCAACATAGGCAAATCTATAAATGTAATTCACCACATAAACAGAAACAAAGACAAAAACCACATGATTATCTCAATAGATGCAGAGAAGGCCTTTGACAAAATTCAATAGCCCTTTATGCTAAAAACTCTCAATAAACTAGATATCAATGGAACTGGAACGTATCTCAAAATAATAAAAGTTATTTATGACAAACCTCCAGTCAATATCATACTAAATGAGCAAAAACTAGAATCATTCCCTTTAAAAACTGGCACTAGACAAGGATGCCCTCTCTCACCACTCCTATTCAACATAGCATTCTAGCCAGAGTAATTAGGCAAGAAAAAGAAATAAAGGGCATTCAATTAGGAAAAGAAGGGGTCAAATTGTCCCTATTTGCAGATGGCATGATTGTATATTTAGAAGACCCCATTATCTCAACCCAAAACCTCCTTAAGCTGATAAGCAACCTTGGCAAAGTCTCAGGATACAAAATCAATATGTAGAAATCACAAGCATTCCTACACACCAACAACAGACAAACAAAGAGCCAAATCATGAGTAAACTCCCATTCACAGTTGCTACAAAGAAAATAAAATACCTAGGAATACAAGTAACAAGGGATGTAAAAGATCTCTTCAAGGATAACTATAAACCACTGCTCCAGGAAATAAGAGAGTACACAAACAGATGGAAAAACATTCCATGCTTATGGCTAGAAGAATCAATATTGTGAAAATGGCCATACTGCCCAAAGTAATTTCTAGATTCAATGCTATACCCATCAAGCTATCATTGACCTTCTTCGCATAACTGGAAAAAACCACCTTAAACTTCATATGGAACCAAAAGAGAGCCCACATACCCAAGACAATCCTAAGCAAAAAGAACAAAGATGGAGGCATCATGCTACCTGACTTCAAACTATACTACAAGGCTACAGTAATCAAAACAGCATGGTACTGGCACCAAAACAGAGATATAGACCAATGGAACAGAACAAAGGCCTCAGAAACAATGCCACACATCTACAGCCATCTGATCTTTGACAAACCAGACAAAAACAATACCATTAAAAATGGTGTTGGGAAAACTGGCTAGCCATATGCAGGAAGCTGAAACTTCCTTACATCTTATACAAAAATTTCACCTTATACAAAAATTACACCTTATACAAAATATACCAAAACAGAGACATAGGCCAATGGAACAGAACAGAAACCTCAGAAACAATGCCACACATCTGCAACCCTCTGATCTTTGACAAACCAAATGAAAACAACACCATTAAAAATGGTGTTGGGAAAACTGGCTAGCCACATGCAAAAAGCTGAAACTTCCTTACACCTTATACAAAAATTAACTCCAGATGGATTAAAGATTTAAACATAAGACCTAACACCATAAAACCCCTAGAAGAAAGCCTAGGCAACACCATCCAGGACATAGGCATAGGCAAGGACTTCATGACTAAAATATCAAAAGCATTGGCAACAAAAGCCAAAATAGACAAATGGGATCTAATTAAACTAAAGAGCTTCTGCACAGCAAAAGAAACAATCATTAGAGTGAACAGGCAACCAACAGAATGGGAAAAAATTTTTGAAATCTACCCATCTGACAAAGGGCTAATATCCAGAATCTACAAAGAACTAAAGCAGATTTACAAGAAAAAAAAACAAACAAACCCATGCAAAAGTGGGCAAAGGACATGAACAGACACTTTTCAAAAGAAAACATATATGTGTCCAACAAACATATGAAAAAATACTCATCATCATTGGTCATTGGAGAAATGCAAATCAAAACCACACTGAGATACCATCTCAATCCACTTAGAATGGCAATCATTAAAAAATCTGGAGACAACAGATGCTGGAGAGGATGTGGAGAAAAATGAACACTTTTACATTGTTGGTGAGAGTGTAAATTAGTTCAACCATTATGGAAGACAGTGTGGCAATTCTTCAAGAATCTAGAAATAGAAATTCTATTTGGCCCAGCAATCCCATTACTGGATATATACCCAAAGGATTATAAATCGCTGTATTAAAAAGACACATGCACACATATGATAGCAAAGACCTGGAACCAACCCAAATGCTCATCAGTGATAGACTGGATAAAGAAAATGTAGCACATATACAGCATGGAATACTATGCAGCCATAAAAAACTATGAGTTCATGTTCTTTGTGGATACATGGATGAATCTAGAAACCATAATTCTCAGCAAACTGACGCAAGAACAGAAAACCAAACATCACATGTTTTTACTCATAGCCAGGTGATGAACAATGAGAATACTTGGACACAGGGAAGAGAACAACACTCACTGGGGTAGGTTGGTGGGTGGGGACAGCAGGGAGCAGGGAGGATGGGTAAGGATAACACCAGGAGAAATGCCTGATGTAGGTGACAGGGTTTGGGGGAGGTGGGGGGGATGGAGACAGCCAACCACCATGGCATGTATGTACCTATGCAACAATTCTGCAGGATCAGGATTGTTGCATAGGTACATACATGTCATGAGCCATCCTCCACACCAGAGCCCAAAATACAATTAAAAAAATAAAATAATTGTTCCAGCAAAACATAAAAAATGCTCATTGTCCATCACCAAACATTTAACAGGTCCAATGCTCCCAATTTCTTTGAGAGACACAACGTATAACAAATCAATTCAAGCAAACAAGAATTTCAAAGGAGAAAATGCAGTTGGTTTAAACCTGAGTTCTGTTGTATAAGCTATTATGTGACACTGGATAAGTTACTTAACCTCTCTGATCCTTGATTTCCTCAATATTAATAATGGATAATAACAGTACCTTTTTCACAAGGTTTTCATGAGATTTAAGCAATTATATGAGTAATTATGGGTACAAACAATATGAATAATAATAACAGCAATAATAAAGTAATATAATTGCATAGTTAGTAATGTAGTGTTAGGTATTGTTCTAAGCAGTTCACAACCTCCTACCCAATCAAAACAAATCTATAGTATCCTTGAAAAGTGATTTCACGTCCTCTTCTTAGATCCACAATAATGGGTGACTGACTCACTAACTTCCAGGTTTTGTATCTAGAATATGATCTTAATAAGGTTGGAAATCTTCCCTTCTCATTACTTATGTATCTTCAGTGCCCAAATATCTTTTCCCAAATAATTCTCAAAAATCATATGAGTGAGCTATATGAAAGATTAACCATTCTGTAGGTTTGTTATTGTTATTAATAGAAATAGTCGACATCAATTGAGCATACATAACATTAGTAATTAATAACATGAGCACATGTAATGTACTACTCCATAGCGATGATCTCACATAACCCAGTGAGATATGTACTATTTTATTATCACTAGTTTCCAAAATTCCCATATTGTAGAGTACGGGTTTCAACCAAGCAGTCTGACCCTGGCATTTGTGTCCTCACAATGCCATACTGTCTCTATGGGATGCGACACATCAAGGACCCTAGCAGTTAGCATCCTTTGCTTTGTAGTAATCTGGTTTTCACCAAAATCTTTTCACTTCATTCAGAGTGAAGTGCACACAGCCAGAACTTTAAAGACCTTAAGGTCTTGGTGCTCGTTATATATTTTCACTGAGCTTCCCAGGCTCTAACTTAAATAACAAATGATGCCCTGCAGTTCAGGTTCTGCACGAACTTGCAGATGATGGGGTGTTGGTTAGCATGTCAGCTGAAGGACAATATATTTTAATGCAAATGCAATGAGCTGGAACAACAGTATTTTCTCCAAGAGTCTTAACTAGGTTAGCATGACCTCCGAAGGGGCCAGAATTATAACAACAAAATTAGAATAGAAAGGCTTAGAGAGATTTCTATGCTAATAAGCCATGTTTTACTGGAACGATTATGTTCAGCACAATGGCCATTTGCCAACTCCAGCCTGGGCATCGTTTGGTCAGGTGACCAACAGAAAATTATGACTCAGAAAGTACTGCAGAGGCCACATTCAGGTGATGATATACTAAAAGTGGTGACAGAGGTAGGATAGAGGTGATAGGACCCCAAAGAAAGACGGTTTCCTACAGGAATTGTAGCACACACTTTTATTGCTTTGCAGTTTGTGTCATGCTGCAGTAAAACTCCTGTTTGAGAGTTGATAAGAGCAATATCCCCCTGAGACCTGAAAACAGGGATGAAAAAGGAGAGAAAAACAAGAAAATAGTTCTGTCCAGATTGAAGAATTTCTTCACACATTTAATCTTTGCTCTGGGCTTGGAGACTCTGTGTTCTGCTGAAGTGTGTGGGAGATGCCATTTTCTGACCTGGCCCAACACAAAGCTCATCATCCCTTACTTACACTTGTTTTGTTTTAGAATTCAAAGAATTGACAGAAGCCGAGCTGATCAGGCACAGAACTTCATACAGACAAAAACTAAAGAACAATTAAGTCTGACTTTCTCTAGTCTACCCATACATGTGTCTGTAAGAGTCAACAACAATCAAAGAAGGAAAGAAATAACTAAAGATGTACCACAGTGACCCCTGTATTTAAAATGCCATCTGAACAGATTTTTAATGGTTTTTAAAAGATGCCTTGGCACCTCCCCCAGAAATACTGAATCATAATTACAAGGGGAAACAGAGGAGAAATGATCTATATTTTCAAACTAGCTGTCCAGATGATTCTGATGCAGGATCAGGTTTAAGAATCTCGGTTTAGGACCATAATTCCCCACATAATCACACAGGGAAAGCAATGATGCTCTTCTCGGTTCATCTTACCCGATATTCAGGCTCTCAGTGCAGAACGAAGAACCATGATCCAAGGAACATAGCTGTTATCTTTCCTGACACTGACCTCAAACAACATTTAAACAATTAATATTCACCTAGCACCTAACAGGTGCCAGGGACTTTTACATATATTATTTTGTTTCAGTCAAATGTTAATGCCACTTAAATATTTAAAAATTCAATAGTTAGATATATTACTCTTAGAATTATTTAAGAACAAAAACATTATAAGTAATTAGATCACACTATTTTGTTCATACTCCAACTTAGATGAGGATATAAAATGAATTTATTTTTCCTGTAACTGAACTTTCATTTGTCTATAACCTTCATTTGACAATTGGTAGAAAAATAAACTAAAGGATGAATCTAGTTTAAATTTACTCTGTTCTTATTATCTGCATGGTCATTTTAGGCAGTGTCAGTCTCTTTTGAATAAAAATAGTTTAATCTGTCACGTGACTTCTCCCTGCTTCTTCATGAAGATAATTTCTGGGTACGAAGGTGGCGAGAGGGAGATGTGGCTTACAAGCATTTGTGGTGGTATATAGGGTAGTGGATGGCCTCCTGCCCATTCTGGTCCAGGGAGCACCTTGTTTGGCCACCTGGTTGCTGCTTGCCCCTCTGGCCTTCATAGTAGAAATGGAACCGGCCTGACATACACTACCATTTGTTATTTTGCCTCAACCAGCATACAGAGCCAGGGCTACCTGAGCTTCACCTTACCTACTGCTAGCACCACAGACTTCTCTAAGGTTTGGCTGGAACTCCACTCTCCCCACCTGGTGGGTCTGATCTGCGGTTTGTCCCAACCGCTGTAACCCACTCTGGCAAGATCCCCATGCATACTCTCAGGCTGCTTCCAAGTCCAGCCTCCATCACACTGGACTAGGAGGTTCATCTTGTGCCCTAGGCTGAGGGAGAAGCAAATCTACTTTCAGCATTGTCTCAATTTGTGTAATGAGCCTCCTGCTTCCTGTGCCAAAGCCAAGATGAGAAAATTGGGACCATGTCTCTTTGTTCTGTTCTCCTGCTCTCTTCTCTTTTCTTCTGATTCCTGCTATCTTTAAAGCTGGAAAAGGGCAACTCTTCCACTTGGCCTTCCTGTGGAAACCTGTGGCTCAGTTAAAGCATGCCCTTGATATGTTAAACAGGCAGCTAAAAGAATTGAGGCAACCCTCTCTCCAGACTACAGCCTGGTTATTTGTGGATGTTTGTTTTGGTCTGTATTATCCATTCTCTGGCATTCCCAATCTGCCTCTTCATTCTCTAGGCAATATAGACTCCTTTGGTCATCTAGAGCAAAGCCCACATAATAAGGAAGACAAAAGATAAAAATATAAATGATTTTTTTAAAAAAACTATTACCCCATTAAATAAGTGTGGATGACTTTACTATTTTCAAAAGGAGTTTCACTTTATAAGGAAGGCAAAATGGAACTTCCTATCTGCATTTTACAGAAGACACTGAGGTACAAATTGTCATATGATTAGCAAATGGTCTGTAATATTGTGCCTTTGTTTATTCTTTGAGCCATCTTCTTTGTATATACATATTTCTTTTATTGATTTCGTGATTTGTTTAGCCAATGCTGCTTCCTCAAGTAATGAGTCCCATTAGGTAGGACCAAGTACTACATAGATAGTGCAATTATTTTTCCTGCCAATTCACACCCTACTCTGCCATAAAAGGCTCAAGTCAGAAGTCACTTCTCCCACATCACTTCCATTACCTTGCTCTACTTTGAGATCACTTTTAACCTGTACTTCAAACAGCATCATTTGACCCACGATCCAATGTAGCAATGTCTTGTGCTGCTTTCTTGCTTATCTATCATCTGCGTGTATCTTCTCTCAAGTGGTCTGTAAGCTGTTCTGTAAGTGATTTGAAGGCAGGGGCTGTGCTTTATAAAGTCTACTCCAGTGGTTAAGACAAGAGATTCTGAGGCTAGACTGCAGGTTCAAATCTTGTTTCTGTGCCTGTTACTTAACCTCTCTGAGCCTCTATTCCCCTATCCCCCAACTATAAAATAGACATAATGAAATGCCTGCTCACACATTTTTTGTGAGGATTAAATAAATATATATTAGAGCATTTAGAACAGTGCAGGCACATAAGTGCTATACGCCTGTTTGATATTTTTATTTTATTCTCCTTAGCACATAAGACTTAGTACAAAGCTTGTTAGTACTTAGAACAAATATTTGTTAGTGCTCCTGAATTGAGCCATTTTCTTTTATTTAGATGATTTTTATTTTAATGTTTTATTTTAAATAAAATTGCTGAGATACAAAGCTAAATTTATCACCATAAAAATTCTTCAGATAAATGAGTTTATGAGAGTCTAAGAAATAATTTTGTCACTAAAATAGATAACTGTCCTAAGTGCCACATCTCATACACACACACACACACACACACACACACACACACACACACACACAAATGATAAGGATGACCATTTTCATCATCTTCTGGCATCTCTATATTATACAAAGAAAGTGTTCTTAACCTTATCCCCTTTAAGCATCACAATACCTCTGAGAGGTTAGGAAATCAAGGACTATTGCTTTCATTTTACAGGTGGTGAATCTGAGGTATAGGAAGTCAAGTGGTTGAAGTACATCCCTGAGAAAGTTATCATGAGCGGCATGGAGGAACACAGAACTCTACTATCCCCAGATGCACATCAGTGCCCCTGCTGGCCAGTTTCAAAACACTTAATGACCATCACCTCACTTGATCCTCATAGAAACTTCTTGAGCTTCTCAAGAAAGGCATTATTATCCCTATTTTGCAGGCAAGGACACCGCAGTTGTGGAGGTTAAAAAAATGGCAGAGCCTGGGCTAGCGCCCAAGCCTTCTAATCCAGAACCCCATGTTCCTTCATCTCCTCATAGCATCCAGCAACGGTGTGCAGTAAGGCAGGGGAAGCTCTGCAGCCTGGTGCTTGCAAGATCGGTTCTGGCCTCAGACAGACTTTGTTCTGGATCCCATCTCACCACGTACTAGCTGTGTCACCCTAGCAAAGTGCTGGGTCTTTCTGGGCCTCTGTTTTCTTATCTTTAAGATGAAGATAATATTAGCACTTTCCTTATGAGGTGGAAAAGAGAATTAAATTGGATAGTCTACACAGATGCTCTACACAGTACGTTGCAACTAGTAAGAACTCAAGTCAATAAGATTGTGGGAAGTACCTACTCCTCACTCATTACATTTTGAGGTGCAGGATCTTCAGCTACACCGACACTCCTGGCTTCTCTTCCCACTCTCACTTGTACTCCCCATGGCAGAGGAGAGATTTATCAGAGTGCACGTTTGAAAGAATACATTGAGATCTGCTTCGGTCATGCATTAGGTGCAAAAAAAGAAAGGCTGAAAACTCTCAGGCACGGTATTAACATATCCCTTCTTGCCTCATTCTGAAGCTAAATCCTCCAACCTCATATTCATCTATAATGGACCTGATATTTTGATATCCATTGTTCTGATTGTTATATCTATCTCCTTATTGGTTTTGGACTTAGGGAAAGATGTAGGTACTATCTGCTGATTCCCTAAAAGCCCAACAAACATTAGCTGCTGCTATGATGATTAATATATAAAATTTGTATCCAAGCATAATTGTCAAAGGTCTCCAGTTTTTTCTTTATATCAGATGGCTGGTGTGGCTTTAAAAGGTTTGGCTGCTACATTTCAGCAGCAATCAATGGTCTGCAGCACCAGAAGTCAGATATGAACCAAACCTTGGTCTCTAACACATCCCAATCTTAGACCTCAGGAATGTTTTGAGGACAAAGTTGACTTGAAACATTGTCTTAACGTCTTCTTTTGTGAATGAACCACTGTGGTTAGGAACAAAATCCTGGCTAAATCTTTGTCATGTTCTCAGTGTTCTGCTGGGTGGGTGTCACCTTGGATGTCCCCAGAACTTTATGTCAGAACAGATGGGGAATTCTAGGAGGGTGACTAGACATTCAGTCTATTTTGGTTCTCCAATTCTCCAGCAGCCTGGTGTCTGAGCCGAGAGAAATGGGTTTTTTTCAGAGTACAAGAGAGTGCCAGTGGCAAGGGCTTCCACGTGTCTATTTCCAGCTGTCCCCTGATGCTGTGTCACTGGAGAAGCTCTGACATCACAGCCTCTGCCTTTTTCCAAGGTCTGACACTATAAGTGACTCACAGAAAGTGTCTGCTGTGAATGCCAGCCTGGCTCAATAGACACAGCCAGGGAGTCACACAGAGTGACTTGTGCTGGGGTTGAGTAGGGGCAGGAAGGTAATTATAATATCAGGACTAGAAGTGACCTTAATTGTCCTCTAGTAAAAACTTCAAAAAAAAGCCTGAGCCCTTGCCACAACATTCCTGCAACTGAACTTCTATGCTCTGTTTGTACATCTCCAAGGACATTGAACTCATTACCTCCCAAGCCACTTGTAGCAGGATGATTCAAACCACAAGTAACAGTATACTAAGACAAACTTTTAAACATCTCAGTTAGCAACAAGTGTTCTGGAAAGTGACATCTGAGTTGGTTAGTGGCTCCAAAGATTCACCAAGGACCAAGGTTCTTTCTATCATGTTGGAAATCAATGATGGTTTTTCTCATTGGAAGAAGTATCTTTGTCCCATATAATATTATCAAAAGCAAGATGAAAATTGATACACACAAGGGGCTTTTCATCATGTCTTTCCCTTTTAATAAAGGTAAGAAACCATCCCCAAGCTCCAGGAGACTTCCCCCGGCTCCCCACTGGTCAGAACAAGATTGCATGCTCATCCCTCCACCAATCATTCACAGAGGGGTAGAGGATTGCTACAAGTTGCCTTGGCCAATTGAGAATCATGCCTTGGAGATGGACCCCTGCTCTCTGAACAAAGGATAGTTTTATAAGCAAAGAAGAATGGAAAACAGCTATTATACATAGGCAACCAACCATGCTTGCACAGTAGCTCAATTCCCTGCTGAACTATTTTAAAGTTCTTTATAATACTAAGCTGAAAACTGCTTATTAATGATATATCTCCCTAGCCATTGATTCTAGATCTACTTTGATGGCTCACACAAAATAAACAATGTGTTTCCATATGGCAACTTAAAACATATCTGAAAACTGACCATTCTGTAAATATGCACAGTTTTTTCAATTATTTAGCATAGTAGCGAACTCTAGAGGCAGATTGGCTGGGTTCAACTCCCAGCTCTGCTACTTACCAGTTATGTGGTCCTGGGAAAGTTACTTTAACCTCTTTGTACCAGATTCCTCATCTAGACAATAAATATAATAACAATGCTTACCTCATAGAGCAGCTATAAGGATTAAGTAATATATATAAAACACTTAGAGCAGTACCTGGCACACTTAAGTACCCTCTATTATATAATAATTCAACATTTTTGGTTGTTTTCTTCTGTCAGTATTCCATTTATCTACATCTCTGTCAAGAAGCTGAAGCAGGGCTTTAAGTTTAGATTTCTCCATATCCTATATTCTATCCTCAGTAATCTCAATATGTCTTCACATTTTTCAACCTGCATTTGTGCAGTTGATTTGTTTTTTTAACTTGAATGGGAGCCTACATTTAACTCTATTTCATTTCATAGAAATGCAACAAGGCTGAAAGTATGCCTATTACTGCAGGAAGGAGAGGTAAAGAGTGTCAAAACCTTACATTCACCAGGCTAGACTGTTTTCTTCTCTAATATTACTTTCCTTATCCTCTCCACTTCTACCACATGGATTTTTCCCATCACTAAGCCTGGTCTATCAGCTTCATATCAACTCTGTGAGCCTAGGACAGTGCTATGAGATGAATTCTGTTTCCCTGGCTTCCCACCTCTGCCAAATTCATATGTTAAAGTTCTAACACCAGTACCCCATAATGTAACTATATTTGGAGATACGGTTTTTAAAGGGGTGGATTAAATTAAAATGAGGTCATTAGTAAGAACCCTAACCCAACCTGACTGGTATCCTTACAAGAAAGAGGAGGAAGTTTGAACATGCAAAGACACACCAGGGCACACAATGCACAGAGGAAAGAACAAGTAAGGACAGAGCAAGGAAGCAGCCACCTCTGCAAGCCAAGGAACATGGCCACAGAATGAAATCAATTCTGCCAACACCTTGATCTTGCGCTTCTAGCCTCCAGAACTGTGAAAAATAAACTTCAGTTGTATAGGCCACCCCAATCTGTGCTTGTTTTATTATGATACCCCTAGGAAACTAATACAGTCAGCCTGATCTGGTTTCTTTTACCTGCAATTAAGAACACTGCTTAAAATGTATCATTCATTCATCTTCCACCTCCACCACCACTATGATCACCATCTTCACCCTCTCTGTGTCCACTCTTCTTTAATTATCCAGAGCAATCTTAATAGTCATTTATCTGCCTGGCCATACTTGCTTTATCAATCAGGGTGCCCTCTAATGCAAGTATGGCTCTCAGAAAATCTACAAAGAGTCATTAGGAGGAAAGGCTTAAATTGTATAGCCCTGGGCCCTATCAGGCCAGTGGAAAGGGAATAGATTAGAAAGCTTCAAAGGGATTTCGTATCCACCTTTTGAAATACCTTTCTGTTACTAACAACTTGTTGCTTTCATGGCTGGCTTCAAAAATCTCTAATTGAAATAATGAGAGGGAAATTTGCTGCGGGGACTTGGAAAAGTCATTTTTCTTTCTGGACCTCAGGATTCTCTTTAGAATTTTAGGCGATAAAGCCTAAGATCCCTTAGGTTTAGCACATTTAGGTCAGAAATAGGCATCATAGCAGGCTGAAACTGACCAATTTTCAAATCTCAACACGAATTAAGATAACAGCCTTTCAGGTAAGGAGTAGTGCTGACAAATAGTCTAGAGAAATAAAAAAAAACAACCAGATAGAGGAAAACATTGGCCCAAGGTCAGGCAAGGGGGTAAAAAGACAAAGTGTGGTCGAAGGTCAGGCAGTCCCTTACAAAGCAGGCAACACTTCCAAGACCTGCTACTCCAGGAAGCCCACCTAGACTAAATAATGCAGTAGAGTGATCCTCCTGTTCCCAATGTGGTGACCGAGGAGTGACCAAACAAAAGAGGACTACAAGGCTATGGGGCTGCCTTTCATGACAAACATCCAGGAATAAAGGCAGAAGGAGAGGATAGACTGTTTGTGCTAAAGAGGACTCAGCTGACCTGAGCAGCTGGACAAACATTAGCTCTGATACCCAAGGGTCTCCCCGTGACCAAGAGTGCAGCCAATTTCTGGAAATCAGTCCTTCCTGCCCATTTTGTGAAAATACGGCCACGGGTCTGTCTAATGGGGTGAGAGAGGAGTGGAATGGAGCAGACAGAAAGGGATGTAAGGGAGAAGATAGGATGGAGGTGGGAATGGGGAAACTGAGAAGGGAAAAAAACATCTCTGGGAACAACCACCCTCCCTAGGTCAGTCTGCTGTGCTATCAGAGGCTCTAGCCAGCTTTGGACTAATTCACGGTCTTATTCCAGTTTTGAATATATCATATAATTTTAAATCGCTTTGTATTTGTCATTCTAAAAGCAAGGGACCCTTTGCTTTTGCTCACAAAATGAATGAAAAATGCATTCATGCCATCATTAAATATAAAATGTGTTACAAAATCTAAAATATGGAGGGACAGATTGCACCAAGGGAGTACTACCTCTTTGGAATCCTAAAATTCGGGTCTTATTCCAGTTTCATTTATTAATTTACCATTAATATATTCATTTATTTGTTCATTCAGTCAACAAATATTTAATGAGAATTCTCAGTATGCCAGGCATCATGATAAACACTGAACAAGACAGACTCAGTTCCTTTCCGAACAAGGAGTTCCCAGTCCAGTGGAGAAGACAAAAAACAAAATAGAAATAAATAGTTATGCAGTTTCCATTTGTGTAAGTGCAATGGACAAGAAACATAAGTGGTTATGAAATGTTTGGTGGTCATGTCTTTTCTATGCAGAGTCAGACAAGGTTTTCCTGAGTTCTGAGCTGATCCTACCACTGCATCACATGCATGACAATTCTACTGGGCTAGTTTTTTCCAACTTGTTAGGCCTCAGTGTGCCTATTTGGGAAATGGCAAGGCTGTACTCACGAACTCCAATGTGTCTTTGTTACATGATGAGTCTTATATCTGTGAGTATATTTAAATATTATGTGTTCATAGAGAGACCATCATGAAATGAATGTAGGGAAACTGGCATAGAAAACAGGGTTACTTTTCTCAACACAGAGACCACTGGAAGACAGCCGTCACCAGAGAACAATTTCTCCTCCCAGAACCTGGTCAAATGCGCCACTCTGTCAGGGCCATCTCTGGGTTGGCAGCTTGCCACTTTTCTTCCCCCAGCCAAAAGCATATTTCACCAGCATGCAGGCAGAAATGACAGAATGGGGTTAGGATGTGGATTAGAGTGACATGGCTTTTTTCATCCAATGCACTGCAGAAAAGGAGGTGGCCAGGATTCAATGATGGTAACTTTCTGGGATGAGACAAGCAGAGATGCCTATTCGGATGAGGCTACTGCAGTTCATTGGGGCACATAGGTTCAGGGTCTAGAGAGATGGACGCAATCAGAAAGCTCGGGCTTCAGATCAAGTCTTGCAGTGAAAATTCTATTTAATCTTAGTCAAATCATGGACTTTCTCAGGACCTTGGGTACCACCTAAGAAAAATGAGCATAAAACCACTTTCTTTAACTAATCCAATGATATTAACATGAGAATACAAATTTTGTGCTATATGTGTTAAAGATATTAAGACAGCCATCTCTGTTTCTCATTATCAAGAATATAACTAAAACTTTTGAGCCATCTTCAAGAAACAGCCATGTAATAGGCCAGGCGTGGTGGCTCATACCTGTAATCTCAGCAATTTGGAAGGCCAAGGTGGGCAGATCACTTGAGGTCAAGAGTTCAAGACAAGCCTGGCCAACATGGTGAAACCCCATCTCTACTAAAAACATAAAAATTAGCTGGACATAGTGGTGCACGTCTGTAGTCCCAGCTACCTGGGAGGCTGAAGCAGGAACATCGCTTGACCTCAGGAAGCAGAGGTTGCAGTGAACTGAGATTGCACCACAGCACTCTAGCCTGGGTGACAGAGTGAGATTCCAACAAGAAAGAGAAGAGAAGGGAAGGGAAGGAAAGGGGAGGGAAGAGGAGGGGAGGAGAGGGGAGGGGAAAGAAAGAGAGAAAGAGAGAGGGAAGGAAGGAAGGTAGGAAGGAAAAGGAAGGAAGGAGGGAAGGAGGGAGGGAGGGAAGGAGAGAAGGAAGGAGGGAAGGAAGAAAGGAAGGAAGGGAGGAAGAAAAGGAAGGAAGGAAGGAAAAGGAAGGAAGGAAAGAGGGAAGAGAAAGGAAGAAAGGAAGGAAGAGGAAGGAAAGAAGAAAGAAAGAAAAAGAAAGAAAGAAAGAGAAAATAGTGCAGCATCTACCAAAAACAGTATAGAGGTTTCTTTAAAAATTAAAAATAAAGCTAACATATGATCCAGCAATTCTACTTCTATGTATGTATCAAAAAAATTGAAAACAGGATTTCAAAAGATAATTGCACCCCACATTCAAAACAGTTATTTACAATAATGAAGAGGTGAAAACAACTTAACTGTCAACTGATAAATGAATGGACAAAGAAAATGTGAGATATATCTATATATTATATATATTTTATATGAATAATATATATTATATATAATATATATTATATATTTATAATATATGTTCCATTGTGATATGTATTATATGATATGTATTGTGATATGATGTGCATTATATCACAATGGAATATTACTCATCCATAAAAGAAGGAAATCCTATCCTATGATGCAATACAAATCAACTTTTCAGACACAACACTAAGTGAAATAAGCCAATCACAGAAGAACAAACACTGCATGATTCCGCTTATATGAGGCCTCTCAAGTAGTCAAACTTATTGAAGCAGAAAGCAGCATGGTGACTGCCAGGGGCTGGGAGGGAAGGGGAAATAGGGACTTGCTGCTCAATGAGTATAAAATTTGTCATGTAAGATAAAAAAATTCTCTAGAGATGTGCTATACAACATTGTGCTTAGTTAACAATATATCCGTGCTTAGTAATAACAACACTGTACTGTTCATGTAAAATGTGTTCCGAGGGCAGGTCTCATGTTATGTGTTTTATTTACCATAATAATAATAAGAAAATTTAAAAACCAAGGCTCTCACCACTGCTGCTCTACTTATTAAGATTGATTACCCACATTTAGTTATGTCTGGTGTTACATCACAATGCCTAGCTTGGCAAAATTTTTTAAAAAGAAGAAACTGTTCTTATTAGCATTCTAGAGCCATATATTATAATTGCGGTGGGGACATTTTCAGAAGTAAAATCATTAAACAGCAACATGGAAGAAAACATAGAGAAAGAGGCTGAGTGAGCTCCCATTTTACAAATGGGAAGGCTGGCTTAATAAGGCACTACAACAAATTAATAATGATTGATCTTCCATTCCCAGATCAACATTTAGCTTAAAGAAGTTGTTTGAAACCAGGTTTTATATCAAAACTACCTGAAAATACTTTTTAAAATCTCACTTAGATCTGGATTCTTAAAACAAGAGATCAAATGTACAGAAATAGAGAATAAACAGTAGTTATCAGAGGCAGAGTGGGAAGGAAATGGGGAGATGTAAGTCAAAGGATACAAAGTAGCAGACACATAGGATGAACAAGTCTAGAGCTCTAAGGTACAACATGAGGACTATATTTACAATATTGTGTTGAATCAGGAATTTTTGTTTTAAAAAGTAGATCCTGCTCTTGTCAAAAAAGTATGTGAGATGATAAATATGTTAATTTGCTTTACTAGAGTGATCATTTTGCTATCTATATGTATGCCATATATCGTGTTGTAAATCTAAAATATGCCTATTAAAATGCATTTTTTAAAAATGAATGCTGAAGTCCTAGCAGAGCTTCTGAATCTATAATCTCTGTGGGTGGGGCCAAAAATTTATATTTTAAAAAGCTTCCGAGGAGAAGATCCAAGATGGCCATTTAGGAACAGCTCAGGATTGCAGCTCCCAGTGAATGCGCAGAGGGTGAGTGGACGCCACATTTCCAGATGGGTTTTTACTGCCCACAGACCAGGAAATTCTCAAGCGGAGGAGCCCCAGGGGTCACCAGTGCATCTGTTTTGGCCGGCGTGGCTGTTTTGGTTGGCGCAGCTGCTTTGCCGGCACCCCAGCGTGGTGGTTCTCCATACAAAATACACCGGTCCGGGTGCCCTTTTAGCTGGCAATTGGAGCTCCGGGAAGTCACCTATTCATCTGATTAAAAAGGGGACTGAAATAGGGATCCAGGACAGGAGATTCCCAGGCAAAAAAAAGCAGCACGAATCTCAGCACTGCAGTGAGTTGCTGCACAGGAAATCACACAGATCCCGGCACCATTTCAACAGGTGACTGGAACACCTGGGAGAAAGTCACCGTTAAACTAAAAAAAAAGAAGGCTTTAGGGAGGGAGTCAGGTGATAAGACTCGGCTGGTCCCACTCACGCACACACACACACACAAAAACAGCAATTGAAAATGATATGGGCTGAGAGTTTCACAGCAAGCACAACTGAACCGGGACACTCCAGCTCTGTGGGGGAGGGGTGCCCGCCATTTCTGAGGCACTCCACCACTACAGAGGTAGTCCGCCATTGCTGAGGCAGCCCACCGTTGCCGAGACAACCCTCCATTGCCAAGGCAACCTTCCATTACAGAGAGAGTCCGCCATTACAGAGGTGGGCCACCATTGCCGAGGCAGTTCTAACTACACCCATATAAACAGGACTGCAGGGAAGTTCACACAGCAGCTAAGCAAAGCCTCTGCAGGCAGACAGTGACTAGGCCGCCTCCTTGCTGGGCAGGGCAGCCCTGAAAAAAAAGGCAGCAGCACAGCAGAAACTCATAAATAAAGCCCTAACTCCCTGGGACAGAGCACCTGGGGAAAAAAAGGGGTTTATGAGTTCTGCTGCAGCAGACCTAAATGTACCGGCCCAGCAGCTCTGAATGAACAACGGAGCTCACAGTTCAGCACGTGAGCTCCTATAAAGGACAGACTGTCTCCTCAAGCAGCTCCCTGACCCCCGTATATCCAAAGAATCACCTCATAAAGGAGAGATCAGACTGACATTTGACGGATATCATTCTGGGACAAAGATAGCAGAAGAAGAAACTGGTAGCAACTCTTACTGTTCTGCAGCTACTGTAGGTGATCCCCAGGCAAGCAGGGCCTGGAGTGGACCTCAGCAGTCCTGCAGCAGAGGGACCAGACTGTTAGAAGGAAAACTAAGAAGCAGAAATAACTTCATCATCAACAAACTGGACATCCACTCAGAGACCTAATCAGAAACTCAGCAACTACAAAGACAACAGGTGAATAAATCCACAAAGATGCGGAGAAACCAGAGCAAAAAGGATGAAAACGCCTGAAACAAGAACACCTCTCCTCCTACAAAGGAGCACAACTCCTCACCAGCAAGAAAACAAGGCTGGATGGAGAATGAATGTGATGAAATGACAGAATCGGGCTTCAGAATGTGGGTAATAAGAAACTTCTGTAAGCTAAAAGAACATGTTTTAACCCAATGCAAAGAAACTAAGAACCTTGAAAAAAGATTTGACGAAATGCTAATGAGAATGGACAACTTAGAAAGGAATATAAGTGAATTGATGGAGCTGAAAAACACAACACGAGAACTTCGTGAAGCATGCACAAGTTTCAACAGCCGAATTGACCAAGCAGAAGAAAGGATATCAGAGGTCAAAGATCAATTCAATGAAATAAAACAGGAAGGCAAGATTAGAGAAAAAAGGGTGAAAAGGAATGAACACAGTATCCAAAAAATGTGGGACTATGTGAAAAGACCTAATCTACGTTTGATAGGTGTATCTGAATGTGGTGAAGAGAATGAATCCCAGCTGGAAAATACTTTTCAGGATACTGCCCACGAAAACTTCCCCAGCCTAGCAAGGCAGGCCAATATTCAAGTCCAGGAAATACAGAGAACACCACAAAGATATTCCTCAAGAAGAGCAACCCCAAAGCACATAATTATCAGATTCACCAGGGTTGAAATGAAGGAGAAAATGCTAAGGGCAGCCAGAGAGAAAGGTCGGGTTACCTACAAAGGGAAGCCCATCAGACTCACAGCAGATGTCTCAGCAGAAACCCTACAAGCCAGAAGAGAGTGGGGGTCAATATTCAATATCCTTAAAGAAAAGAACTTTCAACCCAGAATTTCATATCCAGCCAAACTAAGCTTCATAAGTGAAGGAAAAATAAAATCCTTTGGGAACATGCAAGTACTCAGAGATTTCATCACCACAAGGCCTGCTTTACAAGAGCTCCTGAAAGAGGCTCTACACATAGAAAGGAACAGCCAGTACCAGCCACTCCAAAAACATACCAAATGGTAAACAGCATCAACACAATGAAGAATCTTTGTCAACTAACAGGCAAAACAGGCAGCTAGCATCAAAATGACAGGATCAAATTCACACATAACAATATTAACCCTAAATGTAAATGGACTAAATGGTCCAATCAAAAGACACAGACTGGCAAATTGGATAAAATGCCAAAACCCATCGGTGTGCTGTATCCAGGAAACCCATCTCACAAAGGCTCTAAATAAAGGGATGGAGGAAGATTTACCAAGCAAATGGAGAGCAAAAAAAAAGGAGGAGTTGCAATTCTTATCTCTGATAAAATAGACTTTAAAGCAACAAAGATCAAAGGAGACAAAGAAGGGCATTACATAATGGTAAAAGGATCAATGCAACAAAAAGAGCTAACGATCCTAAATATATACGCACCCAATACAGAAGCACCCAGGTACATAAGACAAGTTCTTAATGATATACAAAGAGACTTAGACTCCCACACAATAATAGTGGGAGACTTTAACACCCCATTGTCAATATTAGATCAATCAAACAGAAAATTAACAAGGATATCCAGGACTTGAACTCAGACCTGGAACAAGCAAACCTAATACACATTTCAGAACTCTCCACCCCAAATCCACAGAATATACATTCTCCTCAGCACCACATCACACCTACTCTAAAATTGACCACATAATTGGAAGAAAATCACTCCTCAGCATATGCAAAAGAAAGGAAATCATAACAAACAGTCTCCCAGACCACAGTGCAATCAAGTTAGAACTCAGAATTTAAAAACTACTTCAGAATCGCACAGCTTCATTGAAACTGAACAACTTGCTCTTGAATGTTGACTGGATAAACAATGAAATGAAGACAGAAATAAAGATGTTCTTTGAAACCAACAAGAATGAAGACACCACATACCAGAATCTCTGGGACACATTTAAAGCAGTCTCTAGAGGAAAATATGAGGCAATAAGTGCCCACATGAGATGCAAGGAGAGATCTAAAATGACACCCTATTGTCAAATTTGAAAGAGCTAGAGGAGCAAAATCAAAAAACCTCAAAATCTAACAGAAGATAAGAAATAACTAAGATCAGAGCAGAACTAAAGGAGATAGAGTCACAAAAACCATTCAAAAAAATCAATAAATCCAGGAGCTGGTTTTTTGAAAAGATCAACAAAATAAACAGACTACTAGCCAGATTAATAAAAAAGAAAAGAAAGAATAACCAAATTGATGCAAAAAAAAAAAACGATAAAGTGGAAATTACCATAGATTGCACAGAAATTCAAACCACCATCAGAGATTACTACAAATAACTCTATGCACATAAACTAGTAAACCTGGAAGAAATGGATAAATTCATGGACACTTGCCTCCTCCCAAGCCTAAACCAGGAAGAAGTCAAAACCCTGAATAGACCAATAACAAGGTCCGAAGTTGAGGCAGCAATTAAGAGCCTACCACCCAAAAAAAGCCCAGGTCCAGACTGGTTCACAGCCAAATTCTACCAGATATACAAAGAGGATCTGGTACCATTCCTTCTGAAACTATTGCAAATAATCGAAATAGAGGGAATCCTTCCCACATCATTTTATGAGACCAACATCATCCTGATACCAAAACCCGGCAGAGACTCAACAAGAAAAGAAAACTTCAGGCCAATATCCATGATGAACATAGATGCAAAAATCTTCAATAAAACACTTGCAAGCTGATTGCAACAGCACATCAAAAGGCTTATCCACCATGATCAAGTAGGATTCATCCTGCGGATGCAAGGCTGGTTCAACATACGCAACTCTATAAACGTAATTCACCACATAAACAGAACTAAAGTCAAAAACCACCTGATTATCTGACTTGATGCAGAGTAGGCCTTTGACAAAATTCAACAGCCCTTTATGCTAAAAACCCTCAATAAACTAGGTATTGATGGAACGTATCTCAAAATAATAAAATCTATTTACGAGAAACCAATAGCCAATATCATACTGAATGGGCAAAACCTGGAAGTATTCCCTTTGAAATGTGGCACTAGACAAGGATGCCCTCTCTCACCACTCCTATTCAATATAGTACTGGTAGTTCTAGCCAGAGCAATCAGGCAAGAAAAAGAAATAAAGGGTGTTCAAATAGGAAAGGAGGAAGTCAAAGTGTCTCTATTTGCAGACGACATGATTGTATATCTAGAAGACCCCATTGTCTCAGCACAAAAGCTCCTGAAACTGATAAGCAAGTTCAGCAAAGTCTCAGGATACAAAATCAATGTGTAAAAATCACTAGCATTCCTATACAGCAATAACAGACTTAAAGAGAGCCAAATCAAGAACGAACTGCCATTCACAATTGCCACAAAGAGAATAAAATACCTAGGAATACAACTAACAAGGAACATAAAGGATCTCTTCAAGGAGAACTACAAACCACTGCTCAATGAAATAAGAGAGGGCACAAACAGATGGAGAAACATTCCATGTTCATGGTTAGGAAGAATCAATATCGTGAAAATGGCCATACTGCCCAAAGTAATTTACAGATTCAACGCTATCCCCATCAAGCTACCAATGACCTTCTTCACAGAACTGGAAAAAAAAACACCTTAAACTTCATATGGAACCAAAAGAGAGCCCACATAGCCAAGTCAATTCTAAGCAGGAAGAACAAAGTGGGAGGCATCACACTACCGGACTTCAAACTATACTACAGGGCTACAGTAATCAAAACAGCATGGTACTGGTACCAAACAGAGATATAGACCAATGGAACAGAACAGAGGCCTTGGAGGCAACACAACATATCTACAACCATCCAATCATTGACAAACCTGACAAAAACAAGCAATGGGGAAAGGATTCCCTGTTCAATAATTGGTGTTGGGAAAACTGGCTAGCCATGTGCAGAAGACAGAAACTGGACCCCTTCCTGACACTTTACACTAAAATTAACATCACATGGATTAAAGACTTAAACATAAGACCTAACACCATAAACACCCTAGAAGAAAATCTAGGCAAAACCATTCAGGACATAGGTGTAGCCAAGGACTTCATGACCAAAACACCAAAAGCATTGACAACAAAAGCCAAAATAGACAAATGGGACCTAATCAAACTCCACAGCTTCTGCACAGCAAAAGAAACAGTCACTAGAGTGAATCGGCAATAAACAGAATGAGAAAAAATTTTTGCAGTTTATCCATCTGACAAAAGGCTGATATCCAGAATTTACAAAGAGGTAAAACGGATTTACAAAAAAAAAAAAAAAAAAAAAAAAAGCCCATTCAAAAGTGGTGAAAGGATATGAACAAACACTTTACAAAAGAAGACATACATGAGGCCAACAAACATATGAAAAAACGCTAATCATCACTGGTCATTAGAGAAATGCAAATCAAAACTACACTGAGATACCATCTAACGCAGTTAGAATGGCGATCATAAAAATCTGGAGACAACAGATGCTAGAGAGGATGTGGAGAAATAGGAACACTTTTACACTGTTGGTGGGAGTGTAAATTAGTTCAACCCTTGTGGAAGACTGTGGCGATTCCTCAAGGACCTAGAAATAGAAATTCCATTTGACCCAGCAATCCCATTACTGGGTATATATCCAAAGGATTACAAATCGTTCTACTATAAGGACACATGCACACGAATGTTCATTCAGCACAGTTTACAATAGCAAAGACCTGGAACCAACCCAAATGCCCATCGATGATAGACTGGACAGGGAAAATGTGGCACATATACACCATGGAATATTATGCAGCCATCAAAAACGATGAGTTTGTTTCCTTTGTAGGGACATGGATGAACCTGGAAACCATCATTCTCAGCAAACTGACAGAAGAGCAGAAGATCAAACATCGCATGTTCTCACTCATAGGCGGGTGTTGAACAATGAGAACACATGGACACAGGGAGGGGAGCACTACACACTGGGGTCAGTTAGGGGAAAATAGGGGAGGGACAGCGGGTATGGGGAGTTGGGGAGAGAGAGCATGGGGAGAAATGCCAGATATAGGTGATGGGGAGGAAGGCAGCAAATCACACTGCCATGTGTGTACCTATGCAACAATCTTGCATGTTCTTCACATGTACCCCAAAACCTAAAATGCAATAAAGAAAAAGAAAACTTCCCAGGTGATTCTAATTCACATAATCTTCTAACTTGTTTCACCCATTGGGTTAACCTAAAACCGTGGTTTATATCTAGTATATTTTATCCAATGAAAAACAAAAGGTGCTTTAGTACAGCCAATGTATGTATGTTTGTTTGTTTGTTTCCTGAGACAGTTTCACTCGTCACCCAGGCTGGAGTACAATGGTATGATCTCAGCTCACTGCAACCTCTGCCTCCCAGGTTCAAGCAATTCTCCTGCTTCAGCTTCCAGAGTATATGGGATTACAGGTGCCCCCCACGATGCCCCACAATTTTTGTATTTTTAGTAGAGATGAGGTTTCACCATGTTGGCCAGGCTGGTCTCAAACTCCTGACCTCAGGTGATCCACGCACCTCGGCCTCCCAAAGTGCTGGGATTTCAGGCATGAGCCACTATGCCCAGCCGTAAATACCAGTTCTTTCTTAAAAACAGCTGGATAATGATGAAGCTTATCAATGGCTGAATTTTAATTCTCTGTGAAATATCTATGAATTGCCTTATGTGTAAAGATTTTCTCTACCTATACAGCCCACAAACAGTGTTTCTCCAGTTAATATCTAAACCTCTTGCTTCTTAGAATGGAAGATTAATCTTTTTCACTGCCATGTTTGCCTTATCGCATTAGATTCACAAGTTTCTGGCTGGCAAAAAAAAAAAAAGAAAGAAAGAAAACAAATAACCACAACAACAAAGACTTCTCAGCAAGGCTTTCCCTTCCCACTGTGCTGAAAAGGTAAGTCACAGAGGTTGTGGCAAAGCTGTTGTTTCTGCTGTCACCATGAGAATACAAGGAAAGGAAATACCGAAGTCCATTAGGTTAAATTCAAATCATCAAATCTTCATTATGAAGAAAACAAAATGTCATTCTTTTCATCTTTGCTCTGTACTACATTTTATATCCATGATCTCCTGAGGTCCCTTTGGTGTTGTCTTCTCTTGTTTTTTATGCTAAAGGAGATGGCCTACAGCCACGGAGCCAGTAACTAGTGTACTGTGACTCAAACACAGGGCCCTGGGACCCCAGAGCTTGGGTTCTCTCTTAACCATTATGCCATAGTGAAGCCAGGAACAAAATGCCTCAAGCACTGCCTCTCCCCCAAAAGAGCTAAGGGTTCAACTGAGAGACCATGCATGGACACAGGAAAATCCTATTTTAAAAGTCATGAAAATATTAAAAACATTTATTTTACCATCTATTTGTTGTTGCTCACTGCTCCTAAATTTTGTTACATTTTAAACAGAAATATTAGAAAAGTTAGTATACAGAAAACCAAACACTGCATGTTCTCACCTATAAGTGGGAGCTGAACAATGAAAACACATGGACACACGACAGGGAACAACACACACTGGTGCTTGTCACAGGGTCAAGGGTTGGAGGGAGGGACAGCATCAGGAAAAATAGCTAATGAATGTTGGGTTTAATACCTAGGTGATGAGTTGATAGGTGCAGCAAACCACTATGGCACATGTTTAGTTATGTAACAAGCTCTGCACTTATACCCCAGAACTTAAAATGATTTTTAAAAATTAAAAAAAAAAGAAAAGTTAGCATAGTTTTCGAGAATCTGGGCTCTGGCATCTAATAGCCTGTTTGAACCATGATTCTTTTACCAGTAACTACAGATCTAAATCTTTTCTGCCAAAGCCTTTAGGGCCAGATGTGCTTCCAAATACAGGATTTGGAGGTGGGGTGTGCAAGGGCAGTAAAAAAGGTTAGGAAAGTAATATCCAAATATTACACAGCATACTCCTCATCCTAGTAAGGTCTGGAGTGGTACTCAATAATTAAACACATAAATATTTCTGCAGTAAAACATATGAATATTAACATTAAATAAGATAATAATTATAAATAGCCTGATGTCAGGCTAGGACAAGCTTTGCCGCAAAATCAGTTTAGGTCAGATCAGGTTTTGCTGCCAAATATGCTAAAATTAAAAAAAAAAATCCACTTCAAAGCCTTGTGGATTTGAGTAGCTATGAAGCTATAGCTTTTGACCATGAGAGAAATAACTAATTTTTAAAATGGTGAAAACATATGTGCATACCTTACATAATCCATACTTCATTTGCATTGAATGAATTAACACAAGTAAATCACTTAGAGTAATACACAGCTCATAGTAAATACCCAATACTACCAAGTATTGTCATTTTTATCATCTCTTTTCTGCCTACCATTTCTGGCATTTAATGATTGTAAATAATAAAAAATATATATATTTAAATAAAGTTTAAGTTTCTAGTAAGACAGATTTCTTGATGTGTGATTTTATACAGTAACTGCCATAAGAATTTCACAGAACTAAATTGCTCAAAATGGCTCATAATAGAAAGTTGAGCACTCTAGGATGGGGTGACCAAGAGGGTTTCATAGAAGAATTGAGATTTAAGGTAACTTTTTGCATTTTTTTCTTCTTTTTAAAAATTATACTTTAAGTTCTGGAATACATGTGCTGAATGTGCAGGTTGTTACATAGGTATACATGTGCTATGGTAGTTTGCTGTACCCATCAACCCATCATCTAGGTTTTAAGCCCTGCATGCATTAGGTATTTGTCAAGCAAGTGAGGTTTTCATAGCTGAAAAGGAAGGGAATGCCATCAGTTAAGAAGCTAAAAAAGAAAAGTTTATAGAATCAGTCTTGGCTTTGACTTATAAGCACTTATAAGCTATGTGAGCTTAAGCCATTTAACCTCCTTGACTCATATTTTCTTCTATTTATAGAAATGGGAGAAATAATAGCTGTCTTTCAAAATTACTGGGAGGCTTGTAAGCTATACACATTAAGCACACAGAACAATGGCTAGCATGTCCTCCGTAACACTAGCCATTAGAGGCACACAAGCACATTTCAAGTTGACATTAGGAACACTTTGTTACAGCCATTACTTCTCAACACTAGGATGGTCGATATTGCACTACTGAGTTCCCACAGCCAGTGTTTTTTGAGAACCAACTATCTTACTTGTTTGAGGAAGGATTACTGCTTTGGGAGATGACAAGATAGGTGTCACCCACATCCATCTCTTCCAATGCTGAGACTTTATTCTCAGAGATTATAATGAATTATTTTGGGGCTCATTTTAGTTCAAGTTTTCCTTATAAGGTGAGAAATTCTAGAACTTGATAGTTTGTGGTGTAGCCCAGGCAAGGTTGGAAACAAAGAGGGAAAGTTACGTAGGTGGTGTGAAACCAGTTACGGATATCTGTGAAAGCCAGGGGAGAATTTGGTCCCCAAAGGGAATAAAAGTGACATGGTATTTTAGTTACCTTTAACTATGCAGGTCCTCTGTAGCATTATTTGAAGATAGTTCTTGCCTTTCTACAGCAATAAGTTTTCCTTTTTTTCTCTTCACCTGCTCTTCTTCATTTCCCTGCCACTGTCACTTTATCCCATATATATCTCAACATTCAACATTATCATCATCCAAAAGTGGTTTTTAAGGGTCCTAATGCTATGAGTTAGAAGGAGCAATATGGCAGCTTCTCCTTCCCTGTGTATCAAAATGTTCTCTCAACTCCTTGAAGGAAATGCACCAAAAAAACAAAAAACAAAACAAATCAAAAAAGCTATTATTATCACCAAGTGCCATGGAATATAGAGCTTATTACTGGTGCCAAATAAATAATTCCACTTGGCAAGTCAATAGAGCAAAAGTGTGACCAGCCTGCAGCCTGGCTGGGACACAGATTACACTGAAATAGAGCTTTGGAAGGAGTCATATATCAAAATAATGGCGTATGACGTCAATGCGGGACTCATGTCCTTTCAGGTGGGTGGTTTTAAATAATTCACAATTCATCGGGTCATTGTTGGAAATAAGTATCCAGTCTCTCCCTTAAATAGTCTAGATTTGGATTAGCTAAATTCAACAGGGCACATCATTACCAATATTTACATTGAAGGGATCTTCTGGTCACTTAGCTGCTGTCATCTTCTGCTAATATAAAATTTGTGATAGTTTGAAAGTGGGAGTCAATATTTGAAATGTCCAATATTCATATTTATAAATTAGTTTATTACTAATATTTACTGCACACTATTTTTCACATATATAAGAAGACCTACACTAAGGATTAATGTACATTGCTTGATTTAAATATCACAACTATCCTACCAAGTTGGTATTATTGTATTCATTCTATTATTGAGAGAACTGAAGCTCCACAATATTGATAACATTTCCTAGAACCATATAACTGGTAATTGGTGGAACATGATCATTCTGACTTCAATGTAATTTCAGTCACAAGCTTAACCACTATTCTAAAATGCCTCCAGTATAAAGGCAAAGTTTATAAACAAATTAGTACTTTAAGATATTCAGAGGAAATGCTTAAGAAACCTCAGAGAAAGTTATTTTTCAAATATTATATGTAAATTAGAAGCAGACACTTATATTTTTAATTATATGCTAATTTCATATCAGTCCCATCAGTTGCTTAAACGAAATTAACCAAGGATATCAACCAGGCAACAGTTAAACTTGTTTAAGTAGGTAATACAAAACCACAAATTTCTCTATTTTTCTAGTCTTCTTATTTAGTATGAAGGTCCTCTAAGAAGATTTAGAGAAGAGAGAGTTCTGCAATTACATATATGACATGCATTGGCTTAGCAAACCCTTCACATTTCCACTGTAATGTACCCCAATTTTTATTTAGCCAGCTCCAGAATTCTAAGTCTCAACTATTTCTTACTCTTATGTTTCTGGACCTCTCAGATGTAAATAAAGGTGATTCATTTCCAGTTCTCCAACTTTCTATGAAGCTAATGATTGAGGACAAGAAAATGGTTTATTTTTCCCCAGTGTATTGTTCATACCTGCTTATTCTATAATTAGAAAGATAGTTACATTATGAAAAAATCTTAGTTTTAATAAAAGGCATTTTTTGCTTAGTGTAAGAGTTGCCTAGTGACAGAATTAAGATCGAGTTTCTATCTCATCTCAGATGTGCCACCAAATGGCTAACTTTAGGCAAGTTACTTTTCTTTTTCTAGGCCTCAGTGTTGTTTTTCTAATTCCCTTTCTTTCCCTTCTAATTTAAACAGTTGAGATAAATCATATAAGTTTGTAAATAAATATTGAAATAACAAACAGAATAAACATAACTAACTTCCAACTTCCTATCAGCTGCAACAACTCAGGGAGACCAGGTTTCTTCTTTGTCTGACACTGTTGTTTTAGTACCACGGACAGCAGCAGAACCATGTCTAGTACTGAAAGGCCTTGAGATGTTATTTATTAGCCTATGATTGGCTTTAACTTGGAGAATTGTCTACAGTTCCATAGTCTCTTTTTCAGAGATCAAGAATGGAATATCTAACATATAACACTGGTACGGACTTGAAGATCATCTATCAAACTCCATAACATTAACATCCCTTCAAGGAAATATTTAAAGCTTTAAATTAAGAAAGAAACGGGTATTCTAGGCTTCCTGGCAGGGGCACTGGCAGTCAGCAGAGTTTGTGTAGTCCCAATGAGTTAATACAACCTACAATCCACTATGTTTATATATGGAAGGTCAGGCTCTCATTCCTCTCCTAGAGCAAATGTCTGAGAAAGTTACTTCGGCTTTGCTTTTGATCTGGCCTAGTTTAGAATATGAATCAGCAGTTTTTCGAAGGCTACAGAAAAGCAGCTTCAATTTAAATTGTCCTCCATCCATACCAGTCCCTGTTCAATGAGCCTAGCTCCCTAGGCTGAGGAGTCCTTGTAGAAAGTCTGATGTGGTGAAACTTACAGCTCAAATTTCCAATCTTCATTACTTAGCTCTCATTTCTCAATGAGCAATCAATTTTAGTCAATTGCAACTGGCTCATGCCGAGAAGCTAGGATGGCTAAAGCTGAAACAGGCTTTAGTGGGGTAAAATAAAAATGGAAGCTTAAGTTCACAGAACCTACCTTGGTGAAGTTAGGTTGCCACTGTTTGACACTTTTAAGTCACTACAGATCAGACATGGGATAATTGGCTTTAATAGTAGTTTGCAGCCCTGACATTGTTAAAACTCACTTATGAAGAGGAAATACTTTTAAAAATTATATCAAATACAAATACAAAATGTTTAAATTCTTAAGTAGGAAAAAGATAACTTTCTTCAAAATAAGCTAGGTTTTATTTGCATTCTTTCATACATGCATGCATGCATTTATTTATTCATTCAATATATATTCATTATGTCAAACATTGAATCAAGGATAAGGAATATTTAAAGAATCAGATTCTGGCCTCAAAAATCTTACAGTCTACAAGTTGAGATGGATGAATAAATGTATTAAAAATAGTGACAGCCATTTCTCTTTTTCCTTTACTCTTCACATCCAGTTTGCCTGATGGGCAAATCTCACAGATATCACTTTAAAATATGACTTGAATTATTACTCTTCTTTCCATTTCCACTATGAATATGATGGTCCAAACTTTCATAATCTCTTGTCTGGACTACTGTAAAATCTCTTATTATGTGTCCCTGACTTTGCTATCATCCCAATCCACAAATAGCCAGAATAAGCTACGGTGGCCTTCTAAAAATAAATATTAAACAATATCATTTTGATGCTTAAAGTGAGTGGATTCCTGATGAATTTAGAACTAAACAGCCTACAATGTCCTAGACAACTGCACTCATATCAATCTCATCTTCCCTGACCCTTCCACTGGCCCATCTGGCTCCAGCTATACTAACTTTCCTTTGGTTTCTCATTGTCTTCCATCTTTGCATTGAAATTTTCACAATCTTCGCTCTCTCCTCCTTGTCATATAGTCTTCAACTTAAATGTTGCAGTCTCTGAGGTGTGTTTCTTGTCCATATTATCTGTAGTCACTCTCTAGATACACTCTATCACGTCATTGTGCTTAATTCTCTTTAGGGAACTTACCTAATATCTTTTTTATTATTATTATTTGTGTACTGCCACTCTACATAATTAGAGGAACCTTGTCTCCATTTTTTTTCACAGTGCTTAGAATAGTGCCTAGCAAACAGAATGGCAACACTAAACTTCATGCAGAGAGTATGTCTATTTTGTTACAGCTGATCCCCTGTGGCAATACTGAAGCATTTGCCAATTGCAGGTGCACCAAACTATTATCTGAATGAAGTTTCCAAGAAAAAATCCCTCATCAAAGATGATGAGTGAGAAGCATAAAAGGCTTTCTATGTGGCATGGGCTCTTCATCTAAGATGATGAATCAGTAAGATAGGCAAAATATTTTGCTAAGAATAGGTTCAAAGAGAATAACAATAGAGTAGAATCAGATATGTCTGTATTTTCTTTTAATAATAAAAAAATAGATGGAGCTTTGTGGGGCATTAGAAAAAATGACAAGAACACTAGGTAACTCATTGAGAATTCTGGTATATTGTTAGAAAAGAGCAAAGATTCTATCTTCAAATTACTCCATCATGTATAAATTTGCATTATGTTTGCATATATATAAACATATGTGAATAAACGGGTGTTTATGTTCAATCAAAAAAGTGGATGTCTATACATGTAGGCAAAAATAACTTACCAATACAAATTTCTGAAAATTTCTTATCACTCAAGCCAAAGACGTATTTCTCCAACTTGTCCTGAGAAATAGTATGACCTCCAACTATGGTTATACTATTCATGACTCCTACTTATCACATTGAAATCCCTCTTCCAATATTAAAAAATTGGGCCAGGCGCAGTGGCTCACGCCTGTAAACCCAGCACTTTGGGAGGCCAAGGTGGGTGGATCACGAGGTCAAGAGACCAAGACCATCCTGGCCAACATGGTGAAATCTGTCTCTACTAAAAAGTACAAAAAATTAGCCAGGCGTGGTGATGCGTGCCTGTAGTCCCAGCTACTTGGGAGGCTGAGGCAGGAGAATTGCTTGAAACCAGCAAACGGAAGTTGTAGTGAGCCGGGATTGTGCCAATGCACTCCAGCCTGGTGATAGAGTGAGACTATGTCTCAAAAAAAAAATGTATAGAAGGTTCATACAAATTATTCTTTTCTTTGCACACAACTTTTAATTTTACAAAGCAATGACAAACGTATCACCTTCTTTTATTATCACAGAGACTATTGTTCCCACTTTACAGATGAAGAAATTGAGATCTACAAGAGATTAAACACTTGTGTAAAGTATAATAGTTGAATCATAACAAATTTAAGATCAAAACCTGGTTCTTTTGGCTGAAAGGAGAGATCAGAGCATAGGACTCTGCAGTGGTAAGTTTGGATAATGAAACAGTAGCAGGATCCTGGAAGCTGAAGCGCTATGAGAAGGCATGGCAGCAAGAAAGAAGGTTCTATATGTTCAGGCAGTGATCTCAGTGGGGAGAAAGCTTGCCCAAATCCAGGTAAAGTGTTTCCAGTGGTCATTTCCTCTATAGGGCAACTGACCTCCCAGTTATTCCTTCACCACTGGGATTAATCCATCACCAGACTCACAGCCATTTTCCAAGTTATTAATCATTTGTGAGCGGTGCTGCCTCAGCAAGAACCTAGCAAGGTGACTGCTAAAAACTAGGAGAGGACAAAAGGAAATGAGAAAGGCAATGATACAGCCAGCCAGAAGAACTCAAGACAGAAACAGCAGCAGAGAACCATCACAACGGAGATGCCGGGGAATGACATTTCAATTAGAACAGAGAGCAAGTGAGCACGTGGGACCAATGAGCAATTCACAGTCATAATTCACCAACTCCTTTGTTGCTCAACGATCACTGCAGGAGAGAACCCCTAATCTAGGACTTGAAATTGGGCCATTTATTACTGTGATATTAGCTTTCAATGGATTATGAAGTCAGAAATTAACTTACCTAAAATTCAGTTGAAAACTACCTTTGAAGTCCATGCTGTAGGTAGAGTGAGTGTGGTAGATTCAGTCTACTACTATAGACTGATTTCTAGGTTGAAATCAGGGAGTGTGCTCTGGGAGACTTGCCCTGTGTTTTAACTCTAGCCATCTACTCAGCCCACTCAAAGGATAAAGTGCTCCCACTCGAAGGATAAAGTCTGACCCCAGCTACAAACAGTCAGACTTACTCCTGAAACAAAACAAGACTGGCATCTAACCCTGGGGACAGACTTAGCCTTAACTCCAGCCAATGGTGGGCCTTAATCCCAACCACAGAGTAAAGTCATTCATTAATCCATTATTCAACAAGTATTGTAGTGTCTGCTACATGCCAGGCTCTCTGCTGGAATACAGTAACTAGCAAAACATCCATGTGAGACAAATGAATAAAGTATAAATTAATTATAATATATATATATATATATATTTACTGTGAAGATTTAATTCCAAATATAAACTGACTCTAAGCCTCAGCCACTAATTTATTTATAACCTCCAGGCACAGATTGAGGCAGAGCTGAGAGTATCTATGTCATCTAAAAATTTGGTTGACTTATAGGAAGAGCTTCTTAAAATGCTGTCAGGCAATACTGAGATTAGGTACCCAATAAAGGCCTGACAAGCTACAAAAGCAATCATTCAGTGTGTGGTGATGTGGAGAAAAGCCAATAACATTTTCCAGCAACACTGAAACAGGCAGAGACAAACGCACATAGAAACACACTCTAGTTTAAAAGCATCGCCCAGGAGTGGATGACAAAGTTTGCTGTGTACACATTAGTTGTTGAAGCAATATAGGGAAAAAAAGATAGAGGCAGAGGATGAAGAGAACTATAGGGCCTAGAGTAATGCTTGAAAAGCTGTCCAAGAGTGAAGTGGAATTTTAAGGGTGAAGACATTTGAAGTAGACATTTGAAGAAGTAAACACAGACACAGGTTTGAAGATCAGCACATCAAACTTGAAGCATGGAATGCTCACACTGTGTCTAAGAGATTAGATGGACAACTTTGGCTAGAAAATTCTTCAGGAACAGGTAGAGAATTAAAGAGTGAGTCGGGCCATTTTATGGCCAAACCTTAAACAACAGAGAGAGACTCCCAAGAGCAAGAAAATATGCCTATACATTCAGTTCAGTTTGAAAACATTTATTAAGGGTCAGCTATGAGCACGTTATGCATTTTGTATACCCAAAACTGAGTTTTTATCTTTTAACACTGCTCAACTAATGTAGAAAGAACAAGAAAAATAAGGAAGAAAGAAAAGGAAAAGGCACGAGAAGAAGAGGAAAGGATTTTGCTAACCATTCTCCTCCGTCAATGAAGCCCACGATAGCACCAACAAGAACTTGAAAAACTCTCTAAAAATGGTTCTCCTTGATTAAACCACCTTGAACTAGTCTCATAAAGACCAATTCTTCAGCATCCACATTGGGACCATGTGGAGTTGCCTTTTTGGCTTCTAGTCCTCCCCCAGATTTTCAGGGATACTAAAGTACTAATTAAGTCTAGGGCATTGGGGGCTGGAAACTCTGGTAGTGAGGGATTAAATTGTGGGATAAGGTTTCTTTACCACTGAATTGAATCCCCCAGGGTGTAAAAAACAGAGAAAAGTTACATAATAGATTTTCCCAGATTCCTTTATCTCCAAGAAAGTAAACCTGGCTATTGTATTCCTGTCATCTGGCTTTGCTAAAGAGACAAAATATAGGAGAAAGAAAGAAAAAGATAAAAAAGAGGAACTAATTCATGGCAATTGGGGTTAATCCCACTCAAAGCCTCAATCCATGTTAGCAGCTGATCCAGTTAGTACAGCTTTCATGGAAAGCTTTAATAAATCCATCAGCCTCTTGCTGGAATGACAGGCCCCTTTACAACTCAGCATTCATGAGATGATCCATCATTAATGCAGCAGATCTGACACTTGTCAGACTTTCAACATCCGCATGTTAGCCCTAATCAAGGCCCTATTGAAGGTCAGAGCCTTCCGAGATCCAGCCCTTGCTGTATCTCACCTCATATAGTACTTCATAGTTTTAAATCACCCAACCTAGCTCTTAAGTTTATAAGTTTGTATTTCTCAAAGTCTTTTTTGAATGGATGATTAAACTGTTATTCCTAATCAAATTGCAGAATTCTTGAGATTAGGAATTATTTTTATTATTTTTAAATTTTAATTAAAAATTTTTCCCCATAGGATATTGGGGTAAGGTGGTGTTTTGTTACATGGCATCTCAAGATTCTTTAATTTACCCTTCATTTTATAGGGGTTCCTGAAGTGGTCAGGAAATCTTTTCTTTTTTTTTTTTTTTTTTAATTATACTTTAAGTTCTGGAATACATGTGCAGAACGTGCAGATTTGTTACATAGATATATATGTGCCATGGTGGTTTGCTGCACTCGTCAACCTGTCATGTACATTAGGTATTTCTCCTAATGCTATCTCTCTCCTAACCCTCTGCTCTGACAGACCCCAGTGTGTGACGTTCCCCTCCCTGTGCCCATGTGTTCTCATTGTTCAACTTCCACTTATGAGTGAGAACATATGGTGTTTAGTTTTCTGTTCATGTGTTAGTTTGCTGAGAATGATGGTTTCCAGCTTCAACCATGTCCCTGCAAAGGACAAGAACTCATCCGTTTTTGTGGCTATGTAGTATTCCATGGTATATATGTACCACATTTTCTTTATCTGGTCTATCATTGATGGGCATTTGGGTTGGTTCCAAGTCTTTGCTATTGTAAATAGTGCTACAATAAACATATGTGTGCATGTGTCTTTATGGTAGAATTATTTATAATCCTTTGGCTATATACCCAGTAATGGGATGGCTGGGTCAAATGGTATTTCTGGTTCTAGATCCTTGAGGAATAGCCACACTGTCTTCAACAATGGTTGAACTAATTTACATTCCCACCAATAGTGTAAAAGCATTTCTATTTCTCCACATCTTCTCCAGCATCTGTTGTATCCTGACCTTTTAATGATCATCATTCTAACTGGCGTGAGATGGTATCTCACTGTGGTTTTGATTTGCATTTCTCTAATGACTAGTGATAATGAGCTTTTTTTCATATGTTTGTTGGTTGCCTAAATGTCTTGCTTCACCTTCCTATGGACATCCCCAGAAGTGACCTAGGACAGGGCTTAGTGCAGCACAGGAGCTAAAAAACTATCGGCTTTATTGGTTTACTAATAACACCTACCATTTAGCTACCAAGACTTAATATATAAATCAATGATGTGGAGTTTGAGTCTTGGTTTCTCTGCTCTCTCTTAAGTTACCCTGATATGCTTCGTTGCTATCTTGGAACTCCGGTTATTTCATCTTGTAAATGGAAATCCAAATTGTTCACTAATTCTGCATTATTCCTATACAAAATTGGGTGGAACAAGTTCAACTCTAATATTTCCAATCTATTTTAACACTATTGTGCTTAAATATATACAACGTAAAATTTGCCATTTTAACCATTTTTTAGTGCACATTTCTATGGCATAACTCCATTCACAATGGTATGCCATTATCACCACTAGCCATTTCTTTCATCATTCCAAACAGAAAGTCTATACCCATTAAACAGTAACTCTTCAATCTCTCATACTCACTCCCACCCCTAAGTCCCTGGTAACCTGTATCTACTTTCTGTCTCTATGATTTGCCTTTTTCAGTTATCTCATAAAGTGGAATATTAATTGTTTGTCCTTGGTGTCTGGCTGATTTCACTTAGCATCAAGGGTTATCTATGTTGTAGATGTATCATAATTTTATTTCTTTTTATGACTGAATAACACTTCATTGCATAGACACCAAATTTTGTTCATCCATTCACCTGCTGATGGACATTTGGATTGTTTCTACCTCCTGGCTGTTGTGAACAATGCTGCTATGAACACTGGTGCACAAGTGTCTGTTTAACTCCTTGCTTTTAATTCCTTGTGGCATATGCCTAGGACTGAGATTGCTAGATTAGATGTTTATATCCCTTTATACCTAGCCCTTTGAGGAACCACTAAACAGTTCTTTACAATGGCTACACTATTTTCTCATGCATTCTGACCAGCAATGCATGAGATTTCCAATTTCTCCATATCCTTATCAGCACTTATTAGTTTCTATTTTTGGTTTGATAATGGCCATCCTAATGGACATGAAATGCTATGCCATTGTGGTTCTGATTTATATTTCCCTAATAATTGGTGATAGTGAGCTTATTTTCATGTGTTTCTTGACCATTTGCACATCTTCTTTGGAGAAATGTCTGTTCAAGTTCTTTGCTCATTTTATTTTAATTTGGTGGTTGTTTTGTAATTGACTTATAGGAATTCTTTATATATTCTAGATATTAACAAGTTATTTTCTGATATTATCAGGCATTTGGTTTGCAAGTATTTTCTCCCATTCTGTGGGTTGTCTTTGTAGTCTTTTAAAAAAATCATTTATTTTAATTGGCAAATAAAAATTGTATATATTTATGCCCCTTATGTTTGTCTCTTTTCTATGTGGCCCTTTTCCCCCCTCACAGATCTCGTAATTCCATTGTAGTCACACTAGTTTCAGAATATCCAGGAAGCCCCAAATAGTTTTCCTAATAGTATCAGTGCCTACAATTACTCTCTTTCATCATAATCATCAGATGTCTTTTGAGCTTACAATGTGTCAAACACTCTGGTAAGAACTTTAGCTATATCCTCTCAGATTTTATTTATAGCAAATAAAAAATTTATGTTATCCTTATCCCCATTTGACAGATGAGGAAACTGATATTCAAGTTAATAATATGATAGAGCTTTCACATAGTGAAAGAATTCCTCATTAGTGTTTACCCATAGAAGCACTCATATGAGAAAGGATTGTATCAATTAATTCAATTTTTAAATGAGCCACCTCTAAGAAAGCTATCTATGTTGCTAGAGACCATGCTTTTAACCAATAGAGTCCCTTTTATATTGGAAGCTTCAGGCAAGAATAAGGGACATTTTAGGGTAGTTGGTACACACAAAATAATTCTGGGTAGTTTGTTGCTTGTTTTGCTCATAGGCAAGGGCAATTCTTATATAGATCTCTGGAATACCTAACAGGTAAAGAAAAGAAGAGTCTTATTTGACAAATTCAGACAGAGGGCTATCCTTCAATGAAAAAGCACCAAGCAAGGGAGGATGCTTGAAAAGTTCTCCTGGATTTACCTCTATCTGTCTGACCTCAGTGATTTCCGCTATTACCTGGATCCAGTGTTTAGCTATTATGAACTAAACTGTGTTTTCCAAAAATTTACATGTTGAAACCCTAGGCCCCAGTGTGGTGGTATTTAGAAATGGGAACTTTGGAACTTAGATGAAGTTATGAGTGTGAGGTCCTGATGCAGTGGGATCAATGTTCTGATAAAAGAGGAAGCAGGGAAAGGCCATGTCAGACTATAGTGAGATGGTGGTCATTTGCAAGCCAGAAAGAAAGCTCTCACAAGAAACCAAACCAGCCAGAATATTGATCTTGGATTTCCAGGCTTTAGAACTTTGAGAAAATGAATTTCTGTTAAACCATGCAGTCTAAGGCATTTTGCTATGGCAGCCCAAGCTAACTAATACATAGTTATACAACCTTGATGATCTTTTCCTTCCTTCTATGACTTACTTTTCTATTAGATGACTATGTAATACCATTCTACTTGTGGATTACCTAATGCTATCTCATCTTCCTGGTAAGCAGTCCTACCTCTGATGAAATGACTTAACACAGCCTGGTAAGTGAAGTCAGGCAGGCACCAAGTCTGCAAGCTGTGTATATGTTGTACCAACAATGGCATAAATAAAATACCTGGGTCATTGCAGTAACTTCTCTTTTTGGCTATTACACAAACAAAATAAACAGCATGTGCCTGGCATCAACACATTGAGTTTTCCCCTGAGATCACATGACTCTTTTATTCTCTACCCTGAATTACTATAATGCCAATACTAGAGATTTGTGGCTAAAATTATAGGGCTTAGAGTCTAACTCAGTGCCACTTATAAACTGGATAACTTTGAGTAAATGAATTAATCTTTCTGAGCCTGTTTTGCTTACCAGGAAAACAGTGGTAACAATAACTGCTAATTATTGTTTTATTATGAGGAAAACTTCAATAATTTATAGAATAGAAAGAAATTCTAATTCTAGTAATAACAGAGTAACTTGTATTGGGCTAAATCAGCTACAGATAATAATTATAAACTGTGGATGAAATATTTTAAGAAACACAACTATTTCAAGGCACTGGGAGTGGTCCAAAGCAAACATTTTATAAAATGGGCTGTATTATATCTATGAAAGAAGGAAACTATATGAGGTAAGATCCAAGTGTATTTAACTATTTTTCTGAAGGCACTCTCTGGTCCACATGTTGTAGATTAAATAGAAGTCAAGCATAAAGTCATAGTCTTATAAGCTAAAGATGTCAAAAAAATTAAGTGCCATCAGTATGACTGAAAACCGACAGAGAAAATTCAGGAAAGTGGGATTTGTGGATGGTAAGCACAAAAACTTGAGTGTAAACACCTCGTAAATCTTTGGCCCACTCCTGAACAGGTCATGTGAGGAGGATACTCAAAGAACCCAGCAGAAATTAACAGTGGAATCTGAAGGCCTAAACTGAGATTTCAGTTGCTGCTTTCTTCAAAGACAGCATTTGGGGGTTTAATCATGCAATATTTATAAAGCCTGATAAATTCCTTGAGCTTTCTATTAATACTCCAGAAGGGCTGTGGTATGAGATAAAGGCAGTTTCTCAGGACTAAGGGATTCTTCCTAGGACTAAAAGCAATACAGAAATACATATAACTGAGAAGAGTGTAAAATCCAGCTTTCACAAGTTCATTATAATCACCCAGTCACTTAACTACCTGTAAGAATAGATCTGACAGAGGAAAATTTTTTATAAATATACATACCCATAATGTATCATCCATAATATCTAATATTACTAGATAAGAGAAGAAAGAGAAAAATGTAACATATTTTCAAGGAAAAACGGCAGGCACTAGCATAGCTCATTTTTTTGTGCTTCACTTCATTAATCTTTAAGATGTTGTGCTTTTTACAAATTAAAGGTTTCTAGCAACCCTACATGGAGCGAGTCTAGGAGCACCATTTTTCCAACAGCATGTGCTCATTTTGTGTCACTGTGTCACATTTTGGTAATTCTCACATTTCAAACTTTTCCATTATTGTTATCTTTGTTATGGTGATTTGTGAACAGTGATCTTTTATGTTAACTCTTGCAATTGTTTGGGGCATCATGAGCCACACCCACATAAGACAGTAAACTTAATTGATAATTGTTATGTGTGCTCTAACTACTTCACCTTCACCAACTGGCTGTTCCTCCATCTCCCCTCTTCTGGGGCCCTCCTATTCCATGAGACACATTGATATTGGCCAATTAATAACCCTACAATGTCCTCTAATTGTTCAAGTAAAAGGAATAGTTGCATGTCCCTCACTTTAACCTGGAAGTTATAAATAATTAACCTTAGTCAGAAGGCATGTTGAAAGCCAAGAAAGGCCAAAAGCTAGGTCTCTTGCACCAAACAGCCAAGTTGTGAATGCAAAGAAAAAAATTTTTGAAGGAAATTAAAAATGCTAATCCAGTAAACATGAATGATAAGGAAGCTGCCTTGTTGCTGATATAAAGAAAGTTTTAGTGATCTGGACAGATCAAACCAGTCACAGTATTCCCTTAAACCAAAGTCTAATCTAGAGTAAGGCCTTAACTCTCTTCAGTTCCATGAAGGCTGAGAGAGGTGAGGAACCTGCAGAAGAAAAGTTGGAAGCTAGCACAGGTTGGTTCACAAAATTTAAGGAAAGAAGCAATCTCCATAATATAAAAGTGCAAAGTGAAGCAGCAAGTGTTCATGGGGAAACTACAGCAAGTTATCCAGAAGACCTAACTAAGATCATTGGATTATTACCAAAGGTGGCTACACAGAACAACAGATATTCAATGGAAACAAAACAGCTTCTATTGGAAGAAGATGCTAACTAGGACTTTCATAGCTGGAAAGGAGAAGTCAAAGCCTTGCTTCAAAGTTTCAAAGGACAGGCTGACTCTCTTTTTAGGAGATAATGCAGCTGGTGACTTAAAGTTGAAGCCAATGCTCATTGACCATTGTGAAAATCCTAGAGTCCTTAAGAATTATGCTAAGTCTACTTTGCCTGTGCTCTAGAAATGGAACAACAAAAGATGATGGCACAACTGTTTACAACATGGTTTACTAAATATTTTAAGCTCACTGTTGAAACCTACTTTTCAGAAGAAAAGATTTCTTCAAAATACTACTGCTTATGGATAATGTATCTACTCACCTAAGAGAGCTCTGATAGAGATGTACAGAAAGAATAATGTTGCTTTTGTGATATTTTCATGTTTCCATAACATTCATTTGGGAACTCATCTATCAAGGGATAGTTTTGATCTCCAAGTCTTATAGTTTTAGAAATATATTTTACAAGGCCATTGATGCCATGGGTATGGATTCCTCTGTTAGATCCAGTAGTGTAAATTAAAATCCTTCTGGTAAGGATTCACCATTCTAAATGCCGTTAAGAGAATTTGTGATTCATGGGAAAAGGTCAAAATATCAACAGAACAGGCAATTGGAAGAAGTTAATTCCTAGCGTTATGAGTAACTTTCAGGGATTCAAGACATTAGTGGAGGAGATAACTGCAGGTAGGGCAGAATAGCAAGAGAACTAGAATTAGAAGTAGAGCCTAAAGGTGTGACTAAATTGCTGCAATCTCATGAGATTACCTGAACAGAGAAGTTGCTTCTTATGGATGAACAAAGAAAATAGTTTCTTGAGATGGCACTCACTCCTGGTGAAGATGCTGTGGACATTGTTGAAATGACAATTGAGCATTTGGAATATCATATAAATATATTTTTATATTTTGAAGGAAATTTAAAATGCTAATTCAGTGAGTGGAAATAACAAGAAATAAAAGTTCGAAATTCTTTAAAAATTAGAAAATTTTAGATGATAAAGAAAGAGCAGAGTATGGAAGAACTGGCTCTAACATTTTTATCTTTTTAAAAAATTCCCTCTAATAATTTATCTTAAACTGATTCTAATTTTGAAAGGAATTCTACTGTGGGTAAAATGCTATCAAATAGCATCGCATGCTACAGAGAAATCTTTCATGAAAAGAAGAGTCTATCGATGCAGGAAACTTCATTGTTATCTAATTTTAAGAAACTGCTACTATCACCCCAACCTTCAGTAACCACCACTAATCAGTCAGCAGCCATCAATATTGAGGCAAGATCCTTCACTCGCAAAAGGATTACAACTTGATGAAGGCTCAGATGATGGTTAGAATTTTTTAACAAAGTATTTTAATTAAAGTATGTACAGTGTTGTTATAGACATGTTATTCCACACGTAGTAGACTGCATTATGGTGTGAGTATACCTTTTGTAAGCACTGGAAAACCAAAAAAAGAAAAACATTGTGCAACTCTCTTCACTGTGATGTTAGCTTTATTACACTGGTCTTGTATTGAATGCACCATATCTCCAAGGTATACTTGTAATAGAAATAGACCCCAGAATGTCCCAGATGCAACTAGCAAACAGGAACTTTAGTGCAACTATTATAAATGTGCTCAAAAACTTACAAGAAATAAAATGAACATAATGAACGAAGAGAGGGTACTAGCAAAAAATAAATTTAAATAATTAAAAATAAACAAGTGGTAATTCTAGCACTGACCCATGCAATATTAGATTTGAAATATTCATTGAATGGAATTAATAGCAGAAAAGAAGCTATAGCAAAGGGGTTCGTGAACTATAAAGAGATAAATAACCTAAACTAAAAAATAGAGAAAAAAGGATGGAGAAGCAGAGACAGAGCCTCATGATATGAAGGAAAACACAAAGAAATCTAATGTGTGTATTTTAAGTCCTATAAAGAGATGAGAGAAAAAAATACAGAAAACATAATTGTAAAGATAATGACTGAGAAATTCCCAAATAATGTGAACAAGGTCAAATCAGTTATAGAAACATCACAGCAAGCCCCAAAGCAGAGTCACTATAAAGAAAACCACAAAACAGAGTCAAATTGTTGAAAGCAAAAGATAAAGAGGAAAATCTTAAAAGCAGCCAGAGACAAAAGACATATTACATACAGAGGACAACAAAACTATGATGACTGATTTCTCATCAGAGAAAATAGAAGCCCCAAAAGCCAACAGCATGGCATCATTAAAGTTCAGAAGAAAATAAAATTGCCTACCTATAATTTTATGTCCAGTGAAAATAACTTTCAAAATTAAAGGTAAAATAAATTAATTATTCAAATTAATAAAAGTAGAAGGAATTAATTGCCAGCATCCCTGCACATACAAGTTGAAAAGGAAATTTTTCAGGCAGAAGAGAAATTACACGGAATCATAACTTGGATCAACAGAAAACAGGAAGCCAAACATGGTAACTACATGGGTAAAAATGAAACATATATGTTTATCTTCTAGTTTCCTTGAAAGATAATTGATCAGTTAAAGACTTAAATTTTAAACTCTACTGTGGGAGTGAGTATGTTTTTGTGATATAAACCAGGCAAAGATTTCATAAATACAATGTGAAAAGCATGATTCACAAAAAAAAAAAAAAAAAATGATGTTAGACTTCATCAGAATTCAAAACTTCCCTGAAATAGACTTTGTTATGAGGCTGAAAAGACCAACCACAGACTGGGAGAAATGTTTGTAAAAAACTATATCTGACTGAGGACTATCCAGAATATGTAAAGAAACTTCAAATCGTAAATAAAAATAAACAACCCAATTTTTAAAAGCTGGGCAAAAGACTTGAACAGACATTTCGCTAAGGAATATGAATGGCAAATACATGAAAAGGTGCTCAACATTATTAGCCATTAGAAAATTAAAACTACAATAAAATTTCACATACCTATTAGAATGAAACACTTTCCCAAAAAAGGAAAAGAAAAAGAAACAGGTGCTGGAGAAGATGTAGAGCATATTTGTTTCCTAGGGCTACCATAACAAATTATTAGAAACTTGGTGGTTTAAAACACAGAAATTTGTTTCCTCACAGTCTGGAGGTTAGAAGCTCAAAATCAAGGCATCAGCAGGAACACAGCTCCTCTGAAGTCTCTTAGGAAAAATTATTTCTTGCCTCCACCTAATTCCTGGTAATTGCTGACAATTCTTGGTATTCCTTGGCTTGTAGCTGCATCACTCCAATTCCTACCTCTACCTTCACACAGCTGTTTTCCCTCCATTTTTGTACTTCCAAATTTCTCTCCTTATAAAGACACCCATTGTTGGGTTTAAAAGATTCTCTACTCCAGAAAGACCTCATCTTGAGAATATTTGTATACTCTATTTCAAAACATGGTCACATTCACAAGTACCAGGGGTTAGGACTTCAGCATATTCTTTGGAGGAGACACATTTAACCTACAACACGGAACAACTATAAGTCTCATAGAATACTAGTGAGAATGCAAAATGATACAACCAGTTTGCAAAACAATCTGGTAGCATTTTAAAATGTTAAACATATACTTTACCTTACACACACACTGTTATGTGCAATAAACTGAATGTGTGTCTGCTCAAAATTCCTATGTTGATATCCTAACCCCAATATGATTGTATTAGTAGGTGGGGCCTTTAGGAGGTAATTAACTCATGAGGGTGAAGCCCTTGAGAATGGAGTTAGTGCCCTTATAAAAAGAACCTCAGAGAGCTCTCTTGCCTTCTTTCCACCATGTGAAGGCACAATTAGAAGTCAGCTGTTTGCAATCCTGAAAAGGGACCTCACCAGAACTTGACCATTCATATGACATTCTAGAAATAGCAAAACTAAAAGGAGAGAAAAATATTATCAGGAATTGCCAGAGTTGGAGTGAGAGGAGGGTTTGACTATAAAAGGATGGCATGAGAAAGTTTTTTCAGGTGACAGAATACTTCTATATCCTGACTGTGGGAGTGGCAGGTGGTTATACAAATCTAGACATAGTTAAAACTCACACAACTATACATCAGTAAACAGTCAACTTTACTACACATAAATTTAAAATAATTAAAAAAAAATATATCCAGATACCACTACATACCCATTAGAATGGCTAAAACTTAACATACCAATAACACTAAATATTAGCGAAGCTGTGGACCAACTTGAACTTACATGTATTGCTGGAGGAAGTACAAAATGGTCCAATCACTCCAGAAACTATTTGGTAGCTTTTTAAAAAATAAGTTAAATATAAACATACCTCATAACTCAGCAGAAAAAAAAAACCTGTATCAACAAAAAGACTTGTACAAAAAATGGGCAAAGCAACTTTATTTGTAAGACTCAAAAACTAGAAACAGCTATCTACCAACAGGTGAAGGGACAAAGAAATTATGGTACATTTATACAATAGAATATTGCTCAGAAATAAGAAGCCACTAAAACCTATAATAATACATCTGATGTTAAAAGCATGCTAAATAAATGAAACCAGGCTCAAATATGAATGCACTGTTTAATTTCACATATATTTAGTCTTTGCACAGGCAAAACTAATGTATGGTGCTAGAAAACAAAGCAGAGATTGCCCCCAGGGAATGGGACACATAGAAACTTTCTGGAGTGATGAAAATCTCCTATATCTTGATTGGGATGGTGGTTACATGGGTACAATTTAACTTATCAAAACATGTCAAATATCAAAACTTAACAAATTTTAACATAAGATTTGGGGATTTCGCTAAACAATAGTCCCCTCTTATCTACAACGGATACATTCCAAGACCCCCAGTAAATGCCTGAAACCTTGGATATTACCAAACCCTATAAATACTTTTATCCTATACATACCTATAAAAAAATTTAATTTATAAACTATGCACACTAAGAGATTAACCTAATAATAATATTATAATTATTAAAATAATAATAATAATTTTATTATTAGGTATTATTAATACCTAATAATAAAATAGAACAATTATTGCCATATAATATAGTAAAAGTTATATGAATGTAGGGTCTCCTCTCTCTCTCTCTCTCAAAATATCTTATTGTACTATACTCACCTATTTTCAGACCAAGATTGACCTCAGGTAACTGAAACCACAAAGAGCAAAACCACACATAAGGGGACATTACTGTATGTACATTTTACTTCTATGACAAATATATGATTTGTGTAGAGCACCTAGCAACAGTGGCTTACATATAATAAGCATTCAGTTTATGCTAGCTACTTTGTTGGAGTTAAGTCTACTCCTGCCACACTCATGAGAAATGTGAACTCCTGAGGATAGCCATATGGTCTCTTTACATTTGTATTCACATTCAGTTTTAGCATAGTGCCGACACCCGAAATGATGCTTGTCAAATGAATGATAGACTGCCCCAATAGAAGAATGGATTCAATTTATGCAATGTCAGAATTGCAAAGGAAGGTCCTCTATCCCTCTTCCACTCATTGCACAACAACCCCTTCCCCTTCCTAGCCTCTTTGAATGAAGTCACTTACTCTAGTTTGTACTCTCACAAAAGCAGGGCAATCATCACTTCATAGGACAAACTATTTCATGTTGTCCAGATCATATTGAGCAAAAAATCTCTTTCTCTAATATTTACTTTTAAGTCCACCAGGGAACTTCATGGTATAATTACAACCTCTCTTCCTTATGTAGCAAGGGTGCAGTTGGTTATTGTGGAATATGACTAGGACTAGGATGAGGCATGTGAGGCACTTGCCTCAGCTGCAGAATTTGAGAGACAAAAATCTCAGGAACCAAGATACATAATATTTAAAGCAATACTTTTAAAAGCCACATCAACAAACTATAGCAGCCCACAAGGGCAAATCTCAAAAAGCTTGATGAAGATTTTTCTCTTAAGGCTGAACCATAGGATTACATTTCAAGCTTTACCAAACCATAGCCTATTTTTTAAGGGATATTTTTGTTTGTTTTTTAACAACTCAGAAGCCAAGGAATAACAAATGAATCAACCTCCCAGCATGCCCTGAAGGCTGCTTTTCCATCAAGCAAACACACAGCCAGTCTTCTAGTAACAAATTAGCCTCAGGATTATAGTTTGCTTTTTCCAAAAGTGACAAACAGACCTCCTGGAGCAAAGATGTACTTAACTAGCTGTGAGCTTACCTGACCAGTTAGGAGAAACAAAAAATGAGGTGAGAGATTAAAATCAAGGCTGCATTGGGTGCCTTACTGCCACACATCCTTTCATTTTCTCTTCTTTCATTTATATTGATTTAAAGCTCAGCCCTCTTGAGAGCTACCATTTCTTTAGTACCTACTATGTGCCAGGTACTGTGCTTGGTAATTCTCATTTAGATTCCTAATCTTCACAACAACCTTGCAAAGAAGTTGTATTATTAACTTTTGATGCTCAAATGCAGAGATATAAAGTATCTAGCTTGAGGCCACACAGCTAATTTTGGTGGCAGGACTGGGAGTCAAATCTATGTTTCTCCGAGGTCAAAGTGTACTCTTCAATATGGCCCTCACAATGGCCCTGGATTCAGTCCCTGTGTCAGTAATTCCCCAACTTCATACATTCATCGTTATTTTGGTTTTTGTCATATCTATGTACTATTACCATAACCTATTTTGTGCATAAAATTCTTATATATCAACACTTTCATTTAAATTTTGGGTAAAAATCAAGGAAAGTTTTAAAGAGACTTTAAATCATTTCAGGAATTAGAAAAGAATATCATTTTCCATATATGGCTAATAGATGCCATAGAAACAAAACAATGCCATTAAATTATAGCCAGCCATTCTTGCTTACCAATCACTTTGAACCTACAGCCTGTATACTCTGCTAAAAAAAGGAAATTAGAAAGTGCTAGAAAGGCATTAAAGTCCGATTCGAGTCCAACATAGACTTTGCCTTTCATGCCATCAAAAGTGTAGAAGAATTAAAGGAAAATTAATGAGAATTAACTTCTTAGAGGTTGAATCATTGTTACCTAGTTCTAGGTCTGGGGACACCAGAATTCCGCTTGAGCACCCCAATGTCTGGCATTTCTTACACTCAGAAACACTACAGAACATTTTGGCAGATCATCCAGTGTCTTACCCCACAGCACACTGCCTCTCAATCACCATGGTAAAAGTCCTTAGGGCAGCATTAAGTTGGGAGACTTGTTTTCTTGTCTGATCTCTATCATGGATCACCATCTATAGGATCTGAGGCAAATTAAGTCAACTTTCTGAACCTGAGTTTCCTTACCTATGAAGAAGATAATTAGTCTTCCATTTATTTCATAATTCTTCCTAGATCTAAAATTCTCCAAATTTTACTTCATCTTACCTGTTTATTTTCCCCAAATTCCATTATTTAAATTTTGTTCCTGTGAATAAAGGGAATAAATTCTACTCTAGCCTATTGCCCCTGCATTTGTCATTGGTACAAAACAAATAAAATACGTAACTTGTAATGGTAAGATTTGAAAACCTTGGTAATGATCAGTCTATCCAATTGCTTTAGATTATTACTTATGTAGAAGGACCTTGAGTAAAATTTAATATTTAATATAAACATGATACCAAAAAAGAGCCCAGAGCTAGACAGATGAATTCTAAACTGGCTTTTCTCCCTATATGCCATGGAACTTGGACAAGTATCTTACCCTCTTTAACCCCATGTCCTTACCTATAAATGTGGGTGAATAATTTTTATCCTCTCCTAATTTCCAGAGTTGTTATGGAGATAAAATGATCTCACTGATGAGAAAATGTTTGGAAAAAAAAAAAAACCACCCAAGTTCAATGTGTCATAGGATTATTCTTAGTGTCAAATGAGATAAGAGATGTGAGGGTACTTTGACAGCCTCATATAAATTGTCAGTTGACCCTGTATGAGTCAGTCAGTCTCTCTTGGCCTGTTTTCTCATTTGAATGATAAGCCCACTTAGGCCCCTTTTATCACTAAAATTCTATGGCTATGGGATTGATTTATTGTCAAGTTTGATTACTGTTACACTTCAACCTATCAGTCAGAATCATAGAAAAATAGATAATAAAGATGAACTCGTGTCTAAAATGAAATAAGTGGGCCAGACATGGTGGCTCCTGTCTGTAATCCCAGCACATTGGGAGGCCAAGGTGGGCAGATTGCTTGAGCCCAGGAGTTCAAAACCAGCCTGTGCAATATGGTGAGACTCTGACTTTACAAAAAATTTAAAAATTAGCCAGGCATGGTGGTACACACCTGTAGTCCCAGCTACATGGGAGGCTGAGGCAGGAGGATGACTTGAGCCCAGGAGGTCGAGGCTGCAGTGAGCTGTGATCATGTCACTGCACTCCAGCCTGGGTAACAAAGCAAGACCCTGACTCAAGATAAATAAATAAATAATAAAATGGAAGATGCACTAGAATTAGAGGCCAAAGTTCTGGGTTTGTCCTTCAAACTGACCCCATTCACTGGAGTTTTGTGATCCCTAGGATTTACGATTAGGGGACTAGCCAATGAGTTGGTCCCATTTTCCTGGATAGAGTAATTTACTCAGGGATGAGCACTTACCCAAATGATCCAAAGAAATCAAATCCCAGATTTTGTTAGAACTATTATGAAAAAGGTGTTTGCTTGTTTGTTTGTTTTTTCTAACAGGATTGCTAGCTATGGAGATGATACAAGTCTGGTGGTGGCCATCTGTTTCCACCAAAGGAGACCAGCTTCCTGAGAATGAAGCCAACTCAGAGCAAAGCAAGGAGCAAGGGGGATCCCTCATAACATCACCAGGACTCCTGGATCCAGCTTTGTCTGAGGACAAATGCCCAAAGTTACATAAACCTATAAATTATCTTTTCAGCTAAAGCTACCTTGAAGTGGGTTTCTGTCACATGCAACCAAAGGAGTTCCTACTAATACACAGATGTTTTCCAGTGTGCCCTGTAGAGTCCTGAAGGTCCCCCAGAGGTGCTTTGGGAGCCACCAAAGTAAGACTGAGATGCACCAAACTAACTGGCAGTGGTGTTGGGCCCGTGTGCCCCAGTAGAACTCCTTCTCCTTTATCTGTTTCATACACTGGGGCACCATGTGAGATTTTCTTTGAAAGCAGGTTTTAAGGATACTAGACTTCATAGTTCCCTAGAGATCTATCTGAAACAAAACAAGACAAAACAACAAAAAAGGTGTCTTTAAGAGGGAGGGGTCTCTTGATCTTAACCCCTTCTAGTATAAGGAACAAAATTAAAAGGCCTAAAAGTGAGTGTAAAAAGGAAGACTGCTGACAACTGGGGAGACTTTTCCACATTTATAAAAAGACAGCATAACTGGAGCCCAGTGGATGGCCACCATGCAAGCTGAGGGATCCCAGACATTTTAATTTTTTAAGAGAAGCCAGATACCTGAATTTTTATGTAGAAATATTTTCATTTCAGTTCTTGGCAACTAATTCAATAAAATTTTAATGTACCTTTAAGCCAGGCAAGATAAACAAGATATAGCTACAAAATGTGAACCACAATTACTGTGTCTTTTCCTTACTGAGCCATAGATACTCTTTAATAGGTCTGAGTTCCACATCATATGAATCATTTGATGTGCATGTGCACATGTGTGCTTTCCTAGAGAAAGGTCCATTACTTCAGAAGTGTGTGTGTGTGTGTGTGTATTTTGACCGGGACACTGTCTCTCCAATATTCTCTTTCAAAGCTAAAAGGTCAATTCCCTCCTCTCTTGTGTCCCTCATTCTCCTCCCAATGAGAAAGAACATTACATTACCATCGATATTTACTGTGCTCAGCCAGCAGAGAAATAAAATGTTCATGGGCCGTTAATCCAGCTTTAACCCTCTGCAGAATTTACCTCTGCCTACCCTGAGACAAGACAGGTCTAACACTGCATCACGAGTCTAACATTGCACACATTGCCCTTTAAAGCTGACAGATCTGCAGCATGGAAGACAGGGTACAGAAGAAGGAACATTCTGTTTTGGTCTCTATGCAGTGTACACCGTGCAGGGTAGTGTCCAGCATACAGTCCTCCTTCACTCAAAAAAAAAATCACTAAAAGTCTGTCGAAATCATGAATGAATGTTAAGATTCTTTGAACTGTGGCGAGATGTTTCAGTTATTTTTAGTTCTACCTATTGTCTACCTATTCCTCGGCATAGTTTGAGTTATATATATATATTTATATATATATATATATATATATATATATATTTATATATATATATATATATATAAAAATTATATTACTATATATTTATATAACATATAAATGAATATATATGTACAACACACACACACACACACACACACACATACACATATATATACATATATATATATATATATATTCATTTATATATTTTCCTTACTAGCATCTAAGCTGGGCTTTGAACTAAATAACCTTCTACTTCTGTCTCTGTAAAATCAACCTTTGGAGCATGAGCTCCTTTCATCTAAACCAGCGTCCCTCCATCTTCCCGTCCAAAATACACACCATTTTCAAATGTATTTTTAATCACAGCAACTCTGCCTGTCATTTTCCTGTTTGTGTACTTGTTTATTTGTTCAATTCCCCTCCAGAATGTACTGTATCACATTTCAGGTTTCACATCTCAAGAGTGACACAAGACAATGCGTCCACAGAGTATTCAGGAGATGCAAAGAAGAAAAACAATGGGTTATTTTAAATGGCTTGGAAAATTTATACATCATTCAGCCTGAAAATGAAACCCAAGTGAGTAAGACTGACTCTAAATATATGAAGAGCTGCCCTATAGAAAGGAATTTCGACTTTACACTGAATGGATACAGCAGACAACCATAACCAAAGTCATGACTCAGGGACAAAATATTTCGTCTCGGGAACAGAAAGAACTTTCTAATCATTTGAAATGTCCATCCTTGGGAAGGGTCTCTTTGGAAAGTGTGAGCTCCCATCATAAGAAGTCCTCAATTTAAGGCAAGATTTGTCAGGAATAAAGTCGGAACAATTTTGCATCAAGAGGGCAGTGGCTGTATCAGGTCACTGCCACATATGTGACTATGTAGCTAAATAAGTTCAGGAATTAGCAGCCCCTTTTCCTTTTACACTAACATTTTCATTGTCCCTTCCTTTCTCTTTTCTTCCTTTAGCTTAAGGAAAAGCAGTGAGAGCATCAGAAGCCTGTAATATCAGCAATCTTCTGCAATATTTGGGTTGGTTGGGGCAGGGAGATACACAAGTCAACTTTGAGGGTCACAGAGTAGGTAGGGGAACCTTACATTTCTCTGAGTCATGAAGATATTAGATCATTCCTTGCCAGAAAGCAATTTAAAGTCACCCCAAATCCCACTTCTTGCTCTTCATTGCTTGGTAACCTCAGAGAGGTTGGCTCTCTGAGCCTCTGTTTCCTCATCTGTAATGGGAAATGATGCCCAGGGTGCCTATACCTCACAGGATTATGATGAAGATTCAGTGATATGACTTATACATTAAAAGTGCTAAATTATTATGTTGGTACAAAAGTAATTGCACCATTAAAAGTGTTACTTTAAATGACAAATAAAACACTTCAATTACTTTTGAACCAACCTAATACTAAGTTAACACATTCCTATCATCATCACTATTATATATAACTACAACAAGGGCCTGAAGATACTGCGGTCATAAGAAAAAGCAGCAAATCAGTAGACATGAGTTCTTGTACATTTGTTTACCACATGATATTTGGAAAATCTCTTGGAGTTTTTGTTTTGTTGGATGCATGAATGGATGGGCGAATGGCTGCTTGGATGGACTGATGAATGGACGGATGGATGGATGGATGGATGGATAGATAGATTGGTGGATGGATGGATGGATGGATGAAGAGATAACCACCAAACGCTCCAGCCAATGTCAAATTTGCTCTAAAGGGAGAGGCAATATTGCCCTGGTGAAGAACCATTGTTAGAAAAGGGGTCATAGGAATGGCTTACAGCCATTTCAAGATCTTCATTGTAGGGCCCCTGTCCACTGGAACAGCCTTATCCCATCATATCCTATCTCCCACCCTGCTCTCATGCGCTCTAAAAATATTCATTGAAGAGTTTCCACTTGCTAGGCACTATTGTAAAGGTTACAGACACAGCAGAGAGCAAGAAGGACAAGTCTCCTGCCCTTTTGGACATTACAATGAAGTCAGGAAAGGGGGGCAAAAATAAAGTAAACCAATACTGGGGAAGAGACTGTCAGGAGAGGAAAGAGCAACTAGAAGTGACCCAAAGTTGGATTAGCTTAGCATGTCCAAGGATCAGCCAGAAGGACAGCATGGGCAGCACAAGGAAAGCAAGGCAGAAGTGGAGGTGATGAGGTCAGAAAGGTTGGCAAGGTCATGGAGGTCCTCGTGCTTTCCTAGGTTATTCTGCACCTCCATTCCTTTACTCTAGCTGTCCCACTGCCTGGAAGGCTCTTCCCTTTGTTACTACCTAGAACACTTCTATGCATTCTCTGATTCAAAACTCCTAAGCAAAGTTGGTTTGTAATTTCCTCTGTGAAGTTTGCCCTGATTTCCACTGGTTGTAAGTAACTCCCCCTATCTCTTTTGTTTCTACTATACTTTACACATATCTTGCTAATGGTTAAGAGAACTGGCTCTGGAGCAAAACTACTCCCAGTTCATATTAACTCTGTATCCTTAGGCAAGTTGCTTAACTTCTCCGGACTTGGTTTCATCCTCCTCAAAACTGGAAAAATAATAGTAGCCTTGGGTCCTATTGGGTTAGTATGAAGATTAAGTGAGTTAATATAAGTGCTTAGAACAGTGTTGTGCACATAGTAAGTGCCCAATCAATTGTTATAAAACACTGTTCATATGAATGTATTTCTATATCTATCTCCTCAAATAAATGCTAACATCGCTTGAAGGCATGACTTGGGACAAGTGTCTTACCCATGTGTCCTCCAAACTAAAATTATTTATGTAACAGCAGATGCCCAGTAAATATGGTAAAAGGGAAAGAGAAGAAGAAAGGCAAAGGACTGTAAAGCAAGGGAAGCAAAGCTTCACATTGTTTTTTAAAGAATGTTGACATCACTTTGCTTATTTCATTGTCATAGAAACTCAGTGAACCTACAGAGTAAGATTTACTTGTCTCACCTCACAGATAGAAAAGCCAAGTCCCAGAGAGGTGCATGATTTGTTCTTCACAGGGAATGACTGAGTGAAGGGAACTCTTCTCATACCTCATACATTGGCTACATTGAAAGTACAGGATATCTTTATCCTTAACAAGTCGGCATCAAAAACCATCATGGGAATCCTGTTTGTGGAGAGCTTTGTGTTTATGAAATAAAATCAACACTTTTTGAAGCTTTAAAACTTTGAGGTGGTCCGAGTTGATTCCTTCCACCTTCCAGGGAAAGAGACTAGGGCCTAGAAAGCAAGTGCCTCCCATATAGTTGGCATTAGCACTGGAACAAAAACCCAGGGTTCTTGGATCCAAGTCCAGTGCTCCCTCCACTCCAGTACACTTCTCCCAGGCTGAAACCCAGGCGTATGTTCCTGAGGTAGGGCCTCAATTTACTTGACTGTTCTTCCCTAAAAGTCTGGGCCTCTTTCCTCAGTACCCATAGTCCATTAAAAAGGAGAAACAAAAATTCATTGTGTAACAAATATCTATCTAGGTGATATTTAAAAACAGCCATAATCATGTTCCTGAGCCAATTTCTATTCCAGGCACAGCCAGTGACTCACTGGCAACCTTGGACAAAAAAGAGGTAACCTTTATTTCTCTGTCAAATTTCTATTTATCAAAACCCAGAGTTACAGCAGCACAGTTTCTGACAAGATCTCCCCAGCACCCAAAGTCTATAAGAATCTCCAGAGATCACAAGTCCAGCCCCTCCAACATTTGACGGATTTTGAGAAACCTATTTCAGGTTGAAGCCACCAAACTGAAAACATGACCTGGGACTGATCAGTGTTTTGAGTTTAAAATGTAAGTGGCTTCCCTATCACTCAGGTAATGAGGAGTAGAAATGTGATCAGAGCTCACTTCATGATTCCCAGTGAAGTACTGATGGCAGGCTCACTGACGGCTTCTCTGCTAGGTATGCTCAGAAGAAAGCGTACAGAATCTTCTAGGACTTACGAATGTCAAGGGATTATATGCCATGGAACACAGAACTGGGCCAATGAAAGCCACTGTACAGAGAAAACAGTGGCTTGGCTTGACTCTTTCTCTGCATGTAAAATAACTACCCAACATAAAATACTGTAGGCAGGTAGAACATTCCTTCATTTGTTCATCCAACATCTACTGAGTGCCTAATGCATCAAGTATGGTGTTAGGGCCAGGAAATAGCTTTGAACAAGTCAGTGTCTGCCCTGCTGGAGCTTACAGTCTGGTAGAAAAGACATTTATCAAAACAATCACACAGATAATTACTGAAATATAATTGGGCTAGATGTTGTAAAGTGCAGGAGCTAGGAAAAATTATAATAGGAGATCTCACTAAGACTGGAAGATCAAGGAAGACTTTCTGGAGGAAGTAGCATTTAGGCTGAACCCAGAAAGATTAGCTGGAAGGAGGAAAGAGCTTTCTAGGCAAAAGGAAGAGCATTTACAAAGAGCTTAAGGCATAAGAAAGCATGGAGTGCTTGATAAGCTGAAAGCAGACCGTTATGAATGTCATACAAGGTAGAGTTGTGAAGAGAAGTGAAATGAGAGTTGGGCAGCGCATAGAGTTTATAAGAGTGAGTAGGTCATGGTGAGGAATTTGGACTTTATTCTTGATTGTGCTTTCCCAGGGAACATCAGGCTGCCTACCCATATGGAAGTACTTGGAGGAGTCAGGCGCTGAGCCTGCCGCATGCACACTCTCTAGGGGTTGATTAGTAGTTAGCCTGCCCAAGGACAGAATACAGAGGAAATACAGTCATTTCTCTGTATCCCTTCACAATCTCCCCTAAGACTAGAGAAAAATGAAGTACCCAGTTCAATGGCTTAGCCAAGTAAAAGCTCTTCTACACACCCACTCAGTGATGTAAAACCCAAATGCTCTACAATGCACAGTACCAATTAGCCAAGCAGATCCTTTTTTATACGTTTGATTTCATTACCCTGTCCCCAAAGACAGAGAGACATTTTACCTCAACCTGACTTTTAATGGCAATTACAGAAGATCAGAGTAGCAATAAATCTTAGACAATTGATAATGATGATTTCATAAATCAGCAAAAAAATACACATTCATTTTAAAAATGATATTGAGGAATTTAAAAACTAATCATTTACAAAATTTAAAAATTTATACACATATATGTAATATACTTACCTATACAATTGTTCTTAATAAAGGCCTATTGTTCCCATCTTTTTGTCAAATAAAGACATTTTAAAAACAAAACAAAAAATGTTTTTTCTATACATCACCATTATTTAATTTCAGCATGAGAGAGGATATTTTGACCAAAAGTTTCAAGAGAGAAAGGATATAATCTTGAATTATGAACAGTCATTTCTGGGGAAGTAGAAATAATACATTTATATATTTTCACTCTAAACAGAGCAGCAGTGGGAACCAGTTGCCTGGAGCTAGTAGCCAGGCACAGTAGCCCCTGGATGTGTATGGTTACTGAGCACTTGAAATGTGGTAAGTTGAAGTTAAGATATCCTGTTAAATGAGAACACATGGACACGGGGGGGAAACATCTGGGGGCCAGTAAGAGGGAAGGGGGCAAGGGGAGGGAGAGCATTAGGACAAATACCCAATGCACCCAGGGCTTATAAACTAGATGATGGGTTGATAGGTGCAGCAAACTACCATGGCACATGTATACCTATGTAACAAATCTGCATGTTCAGCATATGCATCCCAAAACTAAGAGTAAAATATTTTTTTAAATATATGCTATTAAATATATATGAGATTTCAAAGATTCAATAAGAGAAAACATAAAGTATCTCATTGACCAGCATATATTGGCTACATGCTAAAATAACATTTTGGATATACTGGGACATTTTTAAAATTAATCTCATCTGTTTTCAGTGTTTTTCTTTTTATGGATTTAGGGGGGACAAGATCAGTTTTGGTACATGGATCTATTGAACAGTGGTGAAGTCTGGGCTTTTAGTGTAGCCACCATCTGAACAGTGTACTTTGTACCCATATTTTTAATTCTTTAATGTAGCCACTAGAAAATTTAAAATTACCTAGGAGACTCACTTTGTATTTTTGTTAGTCAGAGCTGGCCTAGAGCACCTGTCCCATTGCACAGGTGGAGAAATTCAAAGAATCTTTGTACAAAATACCAAAAACAAAACAAAACCAACAACAATTCTGGCAGTGGGACTTCACTATGATTAACAGAGCAACTAGTGGAAATTAGAGAACAGGGTTCTGAGCTTGGCTACGCCTCACATTTACTAAGTGAGCTGAAGCCGTTTTTGCTGGGCCTCAGTTTCCTCATCTCTGAAATGAGGGACTTGGATGAGATAGAATTTGAGGCCCCTGACAGCTCTGGCACTCTGATCCTCTCCTTTCCTGCCTCTGGGCAGGCTATCGCTCAGACCACCCAGGATTGCAGGCGAATTTTCCAACTTCAGAAGGATCCCCAGAGAAGAAGCTCTGGGGATCCTGGTGGTTGACACATGTCAGAGTGTCACAATATTGATGATGTTCCCTGAGAGCACAGAGGCCACCTGCCTCCAAAGCTGAATGTGTAATTGGAAAATGTGAGCCTTGCTGAGCCAAAGCTGTCAGTCTTGTTCCTGGGGCTGAGCTCTGCTTTGATAGAAGAGGCTCGTTGGTAAGAAAAATATTTACTGAGCATTTACTCTGTACCCAAGGCTGGGCAAAGTACTTTGCTATGGTTTGAATTGTGTCCCCACAGAAAGGTATTAATATATTGAAGTCCTAACCCTGATACCTCAGAATGTGACCTTATTTGAAAATAGGGCCTTTACAGAGATAGTCAAGTTAAAATGATGTAATTAGACTGGGCTCTAATCCAACATGACTGGTGTCCTTATAAAGAGGAGAATCTGGACACAGAGACAGACACACACAGAAGGAATCTGATGTGACAACACATGGGGAAAAGACAGCCGTAAGCCTAGAGCCATGCATCTATGAGCAAAGAATGCCAATATCATCAGCAAACTTCAGAAGCTACAAGAGGCAAGGAAAACATCTCCCTGGAGCCATGTGAAAGAACAAGGCCCTGCCAACACCTTGATTTTGAACTTTTGGTCTCCAGAAGTATGAAACACTTCATCTATCTTGTTTTAAGCCACGTAGTTTGTGGTACTTAGTTATAGAAGCCCAAAAAAGCTAACACATACTTCTTAAACCCATGACTGCCTGTAATCCTCACAATAACCACATGTGGGAGGTGCTATGATTATGGCCCGCTTTGCTGGTTGGGCCATAAAAGGGCAAGTAACTTATCCAGATAATACAGTTAGTATGTGCAGGGGCCATAGTTGAACCCCGTTATGTCCACTCTTAGCACTTCTGTTCTGCTGCCCCAGTAGAGGAGAAAGCCCCCTCAATCAGAGGACTGAGACAGCACTGCATCTTCCCTGTGTGGTCCTGGGAAAGTTACTTTACCACTTGGGTCAAAAGAAATAATGGATAATGACAATGAGACCGGAAATAAATTAATGACATGAAATGTATAGATGTTTTGATGAAATGTGATAAGAAAGAGAGAGGATGAAAAATCAGATTGTTTCTCAGGCTTCTATTCTAACTAGTAGATGTCTGTTACCTACCACAAGAACCACTACTGTTACCCACTGTGACCGCAGCCACAGACATCACCCATCACCCTAGCTACTAGGGCCTCAATCTTCTCGTTCCCACTCCCCCACCCCACCACACATTTACATTTAATGATGGTTTATTATGTACCAGGTAGAGCTTTATCCTCATTTTACAGAAGGATAAACTGATGCTTGAGAAGGTTAACAAAAAAAAGGTCACACTGCTGATATTAAAAAAGAAATTTCTACATCTGGCATTTCTCCCCTTGCTATCTGTAGAAATTTCTTTTTTAATATCAGCAGTGTGACCTTTTTTTTTT
>NW_022437052.1:1876695-1887051 GCF_009761245.1 Sapajus apella
ATTTTACAGAAGGATAAACTGATGCTTGAGAAGGTTAACAAAAAAAAGGTCACACTGCTGATATTAAAAAAGAAATTTCTACATCTGGCATTTCTCCCCTTGCTATCTGTAGAAATTTCTTTTTTAATATCAGCAGTGTGACCTTTTTTTTTTTGTTAACCTTCTCAAGCATCAGTTTATCCTTCTGTAAAATGAGGATAAAGCTCTACCTGGTACATAATAAACCATGTAGGTGATGGGGAGGAAGGCAGCAAATCACACTGCCATGTGTGTTCCTATGCAACAATTTTGCATGTTCTTCACATGTACCCCAAAACCTAAAATGCAATAAAATAAATAAATGGGAAAAAAAAACAATTATTTCTTATTTTGACAATGCTTCCATGTAATTAAACATGTCAAATCATAAAAAAAAAAAAAAAGAAATTTCTAAAAGAAGGAATTCAAAATATCTTGCTGTTCTTTACATAAGCCTCCTCATTACTTCTCCCTAGGACTGGGATCAAGAAAAGATATTCCATTCCCAAGAAGAATGCCGATCTGGACTATTAAATTCCAGGACATTGTATGGTACTCCAGTGCCAGAGAGAGAAGTTTGCAAAAAGGACATAGCAGGTTGCAATAAAAATAGACAGGTTCTTTCCTTTTCTATTTCATTATATACAGCTATAGCCTGGCTCACCCTCTTTCTCCCAGGAGCCTAGAGAAAGAAATATTTTTTCTCCTTCTCCGTCTACAGAGCATCTAGAAACCAGCCTATAAAAGTCTAAGGCAAGTGGCTACCAATTCTCTGTCTCTCCTACATTTGTATATGGCTTGTCATGTCAGAGTGGAGTTTCTAGTTTGGGTATTGGGTTAGAAACAGAGCAGACCTTTCAACCACACAAGAAAAAATTTATATGGAGTAATATACATGTTAATTAGCTTGATTTAGCCATTCTACGATGCATACATATTTTAAATACCACTCAAATTCATCCATGAATGGGAAGAGGAATCCTTCATAAGCCTAGCTTGATTTACTTTCAGTTCTATACCAGTTACAAGGTCTAAAACCTCAGTTAACAACCAGATTATTCCTTAGCTTTGCATCAGTCTCCTTTGGGGATCTTGTAGGGACTGGTGGAAAGCTGAGGATCAAATCCTGCTTTTCCCATATAACCAACCACCATAATATTATCTTAATCTCACCATGACTTCCAAGACTGGTATTATTCATGGAGAGACAGAAAAATGCAAAATAAGCAATTCTAGTGATGGATGATAATGAGAAGGGAGGTGAAGTTCAATTTTGAGATGCCAGTGGGCATCCATTGGGCATCTAAATAAACAGGAGCTCAAGGAGAATTCTAGGCTGAAAACATTGATTTGGCCATGGTATATATATGATGACAGACATCATATAAGAAGACATAGTTTTATACAGAGAATGTGTGTAATGAGAAGGTAAACACTGTAAGAACATAATCCTAAAAATAGCTACCTAACCTTTCTGAGTCTCCTTTTCTCTTCTGTAAAATGAGGATTGAAAATAGTTCCCCTTGAACTCTTGTAAACTAATGGTGAAAATGTAAATTAGTACAGCCATTATGGTAAAAGGTATGGAGGTTCCTCCAAAAATTAAAAATAGAACTACCATATGATCCAGCAACCTCACTGCTGGGTATATACCCAAAGGACATGAAATCAATAATCCAAGAGATATCTGCCCTCCCATTTTGGTTGCAACACTATTCACAGTTATCAAGACAAGGAATCAATCTTAAGTATTCATCAAAGGATAAATGACTAAAGAAAATATGATACAGATACACAATAGAATACTATTCTGCCCTTAAAAAGAAAGAAATCCCATCATTGTGACAGCGTGGATAAACCTGGAGAACATAATGTTAAGTAAAATAAGCCAGGCACAGAAAGACATGTACTCCATGATCTCACTTACATGTGGAATCTTAAAAAGTCAAGCTAAAAAAAAAAAGAGTAAAATACTAGTTACCAGAGTCTGGGAGGAAGAAAAGGGGCTGCTGGATGGGGGAGATGTTTATCAAAGAATACAAAGTTTCCATTGGGGAAATAAATTCAGGAGATTGATTATATGATAACAACATATTGGTCATTTAAAAATTGCTGAGAGTAGTTTTTTTTTGTTTGTTTGTTTTTTGTTTTTTTTTAGGCAAAGTCTGTAGGCCAGGCTGGAGTGCAGTGGCATGCTCTCAGCTCACTGAAAACCTCAGCCTCCAGGGTCCAAGTTCAAGCAATTCTCCTGCCTTAGCCTCCCAAGTAGCTGGGATTATAGGCATTCACCACCGTGCCCAATTTTTGTACTTTTAGTAGAGACGGGGTTTCACCATCTTGGCCAGGCTGGTCTTGAACTCCTGACCTCGTAATCTGCCTGCCTTGGCCTCCCAAAGTGCTGGGATTATAGGCATGAGCCACCACACCTGAGAGTAGATTTTTTTTTTTTTTTTTTTTTAAAGCCAGTCAAATTTAGCAGTGGGGGGTTGTATACCAACTTTAGTGACACTAATGTTAATAAGTTCTGATAACCCACTACCATCGGACCAGCCCTGAGAGTAGATTTTAAGTGTTTTCACTACACACAAAAAAAAATGTATGCGGGGTCATGCATATGTTAATTAGCTTGATTTAGCCATTCTACGATGTGTACATATTTTTTAAATCATGTTTAAAATCATATATTTTATATGATTAACAATAAGTATATATGATTTTGTCAATTAAAAATAAATAATAATAAGTAGCTCCTGTCTCATGAGGTGATTTTAAGGCCTGGATGAGCTAATGCATGCAGACATTCTGTAGTAGCTAGCTTATAAGATGTCCTAAGTAAATATCAATAATTTCATAATTTAACCTGCATAACAGGGAATGAGCCAAGGGTAGAAGCTAATAGGAAGTGTGGGTAGCTGGAGGGGTCACCTCTATTTTCCACGTGAAGCAGATGGCAAAAACACCTTCCCACAGCGAGGACAAGGTGGTGATATTGGAAGCGTGGAGATGATGATGAAGATTGGCAAAAACAAATTCTGAACAATGAGGGACTAAGGACAGACAGGAGGATCATCAGGCAGTGGAGGGCAGGCAGCAGAGATGGATTGCCCATGAATTTGGAAAACTAGAAAATCACAACATTGTGTAATTTTTCTCCAGTAGCATCAGGAGGAGCCCTGACGGGAAGGACGAGGACTAAGGCCTAGCCCAGCTGACTGGTTAAATAACAGACAGAAGTAGAAGTGGAGGGCTTCAGTGGGTAAACAGATGTGGCAGGTTCTTCTGCAGTCACACTTCTGTGATAGGATATAAGGTACAAGTATACTATACCAATGTTTTGCTTCAAGTACACCATAGCAGTAACTTGACTTAGAATTTAAGGGGTAATTTCTTCCATTTTCTACCTATATTTAGCACTTCCTTTGTCTCCACCCATCCTGATTAAACCCCTTTTTCATCCACACAAAAGGTCCCTAGAGGTAAGGTTGCATCCATATCATACTCTATGCATTGTTACTGTATGGTACTTCTTACAATACACACTGGATAAGAAATGAACTCTGGTGTCTGCCTGCTTATGTTCAGTCTACGGGACCTTGGACAAGACGTTTAAGATCATTGAGCCTCAGTTTCCTCATAAATAGAGTGGGGATCTTACTTTGCAGAGAAGGTGTAAAGTTTAGATTAAATATCCATGTAAAATGCCTACCACAGCTCCCGGTCATACCAAAGATTTCAACAAACATTAGTTGTTAAGTAATCAATACAATAATTTTAAACCAGCATGTAGGATGTTTGTTTAGGGTGCTGAACCACATTGGTTCTGACCCCAAAGGGAATGCAATAATAACACAGAGTCAGTGGTGGAGTTCAGAGGAGAGACAGGAAAGAACATGAGGGCCACCACATGCAAGAGGCAGGTCTCCCCATTGGGCACTGCTGGAGGAGAGGCTGTTTGTCAGGGTCTTTGAGCCCAGAAAGCTTCTCCAACATAATTGAGAAATATGTTCTTCATGCATTCCTAATTGGAGTATAGCAGATGGCAGAGACATTTGTTTAATGAAATATGTCCATTTGATTAAGCTAGGCCACTGGGGATTTGGGGCTTCAACATGATTCCTGTTGCTACCCCTCCTTGTGGGAGACCATGGCAGTTTAAAGGATTTCAACAAACTTGGATTAAAGGTTGGAGAGGGAATAATGCTGGTGGAGGATTCAAGCAACTCAATGCTAAGCTTATGAGTTTCTGGCTTCATCTATATTTTAAATCTGTGGTAAAGAACCATTGCATTGAATGTCTCTTGTGTGAGTTCTGGGCATGGGTGGAGCACAGAATTGATCTAGCAAACAGTTTGTAAGTCAACCAAAGTGAACGGATTGGGATCTTTCATACGCAGGCTGCCAGTTTCTTCCTCTGGGCCTTATGCTCATCCCTCTGTCTAAGATGCTTTTCCTGTCTATTTTCATATGCTTGAGGCCCAGCTTTTGAGTGAAGAATGTGTGTATTTCTCTGTCCGAAAGACATCACAAAAACCCTCAAGGCACTTTATCTGAATCTCTTTAACGACACACTACTTTCTATGTTGAATTATTTTTGTTCATGTCTCTACAGGACTTTCTTAAAATAGGTTGATCTCCTTCCTCAAAAGTGAGGTCCACAGAAGTATAGAACAGAGAATGAAAGAAAGAAGGCTATTAGGGGTAGGAAGGCCCAAATCTCCTTTCCCTGACTTTCTGCTCAACCTGTATCCCCATGACCCTCTGCCCAACAAGGGAGTGAGAATAGTTCATCTGATTGGCTTTCTTCCCTTGGCCTCTGTAATACCATATGCTCCTCATTTTCTTCCAGACGAATTTGCTGCTTTCCTGAACCTTCAGTCTCCTTTGCTGAATCTTCTTTCTCTTCCAGGTTTCTAAATGTTGTAATGCTCCAGGAGTCAATCCTCAGTCGTCCTATTTCTCCCTGTTCTTCATCCTGATGTAATCTAAACGAGCACCATGATTTTAAATGCTATCTAAGGTTCCAAATCACCCAAACCTATAACTCTAGTTCTGACCATTGTCATGCAATCCAAATAAATAACTACCTGCACTACATGTACATGAAGAAATAATAGGTACCTCAAATCTAATATTGTTAAAATAGAACTATTGATTTTTACCCCGCGCCCTCCATATGACTACCTACCCATTTCTGAGGTCTAAAACTTGGGAGCGATCCTTTTGTCTTCTCTTATTCTTAATCTTCTAATCCCACATATTAGCAGTTTTATCAGGTACCTCCAGAATGTTTCCTGAATCCCACTGTTTCTCGGCATCTCCTCTGCTAACAGCCCAGCCCCAGTCACCATTGCCTCTTACCTCAGAAATTGCAACCACTTCCTTAGTGGTCTTCTTCTCTCTACTCCCAACTCCTTGTAATTACGTCTTCACACCACAGCATAGATCAGTATACACATCTCCATTAGAATATGCCTGTGGCTCACAATCACACTCAGATCAAAACCTGAGAACCCTTGAATGACCAATGAAGGTCCTAAATCATCCAACCCTCCTATCTCTGATATTAAATCCAACATTCTCCCTCTCATTCACTACATATCAGCTGTGCTGGTCTTTCTGTTGCTTGAACACACCAGCCTTGGGCCTGCAGTAGATCTTTTGCACTTGCTTCTGCTTGGTGTATTCTCCTCCCAGTTCTTTGCATAACTACGACCTCCCCATTACTCAGGATCAAAAGCATCCTCCTTTCAGAGAGGCCTTCCCTGACCACCTTAGACAAAGTAGCCTCTCCTGTTTTTACTGATGTTATCTTCTTTAAAGTGCTTATTGCTACCTGGATTATCTCATTTACCTATTTGTTTACATGTTTAATCTCTGCCTACTAGAATGTAAGCTACTTGAGGACAAAGCCTCTTGTTCACTGTTGTCCACATTATCTGGCACTAAATAGGCAATAAAGAAATATTTGTTGATGGACTGCCTTGCTTCAGATAACATGGCTAGAAAAGGTAAGAGCTTGGACTTTACTTCAACACCCTAGCCTCTCCACGTGTCTACTTCCTGAACGTCAATGATTTCTGTCTCTAATTCTTGAGCCATGTGCTTCTGCCCCACATAACTCTTTTGCCCAGGATATCTTGTTCCTCCTCCTTATTGAAATATCTGGCCCTGGAATCCCCTCTGGCAGTCTCTTCCTACATATTCTCGCATATACATCCAAGTGAAACGGATTCTTAATTTAATCCTTGATTTTCAATCAAGGTTCTAAATTATCTTTGCCCATCCAAAGCCTCAATCCTGAGTTAACCCAACATTCAGACTTCTTTTCTATATATCAAGGCGGTTTTGTTACCGGAAAAAAAAAAATCCAGTCTAGCATCACTATAAATCTATCACCTCTAGTGCTGCCTGGCAATTCTCCAGTGGCTCCCTGTTTAATGCTCTTTCACATTTAACACAGTAGATGTTCCAAACCTCTTTTGACCTCCCAAGTCATCCCCTCCATCACTTCCTTGATGCTCACTCAAAGCACATAGCCTACCATAAAGACGATGGAAGCCCCAGACTACATTGTCTCCTGCACTCCTTTTAACTCCTCTTTCTTACATTAGCAACCCTTGCTTCTCTCCTAGATCCACTCCTGCAGTATTTAGGCATATGAAAATCTCTCTGATCTTTTTTTAAAAAAAAACAAACAGAAAATACTATTCTCACATATTAGTTGACATCGTAATTTTCCCTTCTTCAGAGCCAAGCTTCTAAAGCATGTGTCTATACTACTATCTTCTTTCTTTCACCTCCCACAAGAATGTCTTGTGCATTCTTCATCCCATTGTCATACAGTGTTCTACTTCTCCATTAAAACTACCTTTACCAAGGACACCAATGGCCTCTTTGTCATTAAATCCAAGGGCCAAGTTTTATTCCATTTCTAACATCAGTTCTTAATACCTCCACAACACTGAACACTTAATCATCCTTGAAATGGTGGTTTTGTGCTTTAGTTCCATATAATTATAATCCCTCATTTTCCTCACACTCATCCAGAAATTTCTTCTAAGTTTCCTTCCTCTGTTTTTTGTTTGTTTGTTTTTGAGACAGAGTCTCACTCTGTCATCCAGACTAGAGTACAGTGGAGCGATCTCAGCTCACTGCAATCTCTGCCTCCTGGGTTCAAGTGATTCTCCTGCCTCAACCTGCCAAGTAGCTGGGATTACAGGTGCCCACCACAACATTTGGCTAATCTTTGTATCTTCAGTAGAGACAGGGTTTCACCATGTTGGCCAGGATGGTCTCAATCTCCTGACTTTGTAATCTGCCCACCTTGGTCTCCCAAAGTACTGGGATTACAGGTATAAGCCACTGCACCCAGCCTAAATTTCCTTCTAAATCTCTTCCTCCGCTCTTCCAGTGAATTTTGATGTACACTAGGGTTTTAACCTATGGACATCACCTTCCCTGACCGCCTTAGCTAGAGTAGCCTCTCTCTCCTTTTTACTGATTTTATCTTCTCTAAAGTGCTTATTGTGCCTGAATTATGTCATTTGCTTATTTATTTACGTGTTTAATCTCTGCCACTATAATGTAAACTCCTTAAAGAAAGACAAGGCCTCTATCTTGTTCACTGCTGCCTACTTCTCTTCTTGCTTCAAATCCTCTTCTTTTTCAGAGAAATCTCATTTAGTCACATAACTCTGATAATCACATATGTGCTGCTGACCACCAAAGTCTGTATCCCCAGCCTTGATCTCTCTCTTTTGAACATTAGGCTTATTTATCTCATTGCTTAGTATACTTTAAATGCCCTGAAAGCACATAAATTTTAATACACCCATAGCTGAATTCACTGTTTTCTTTTTTTCCCTAGGTTAATCTATTTCCAGCATTCATTCTCTCAGCAAATTGCACATTCAATTACATAGTTACCCAAATACAAACCCTAAGAACTATCCTCAATATCTCTCTTTTTTTTTTTTGAGATGGAGTTTCGCTCTGTTGCCCAGGCTGGAGTGCAGTGGTGTGATCTCTGCTCACTGAAACCTCTGCCTCCTAGGTTCAAACTATTCTCCTACCTTAGCCTCCAGAATAACTGGGATTGCATACATGTGCCACCACGCCCAGCTAATTTTTGCATTCTTAGTAGAGATGGGGTTTTGCCATGCTGGCCAATCTGGTCTTGAACTCCCAACTTCAGGTGATCCACTCGCCTTAGCCTCCCAAAGTGCTAGGATTATAAGCATGAGCCATTGTACCTGGCCTATCTTCAATATATTTAAATTCCTTACCTCTCACATTTAATTTGACATGCTAATTTTACCATCTTCTTTAATTCATCCACATAGTTCACATCCACTCAATGAGTTTATAGAATCCGCTGCATTGCTGGTCTCCTTCTGGACTTTCTCTTTCTAAACAAATGGCCTCAGTGCATTCAGGTTGATCTTTCAAGGTTCAGATTTATTCATGACATTCTCATATCTTGAGATTTTTGATAGATCCAAATGGCCTTTAAAATAAATTTCAAATTCCTCTTCATGATATATAAGGTCCTGACGTTAAGCTATTGCACCTCTCTCCAGCCTAAACTCTTATCACTCTTCCGCCTACCTGAGCTCTGGAACTATTCGACTTTCTACAGTATATACGCCAGGCATGTTATCCCTCTCTTCCAGATGTTTGCTCGTATTTTTCTTGTTGCCAAGTTCAAACTTTCTCTACTCTGTGGCCAGGTATCCATAATGCATTCTTTAGGTTTCCGCTTATATATCACTTCTTCTAGAGGCTGTCTAGAGGCTCTCTCTGTCTCTCTGAAACTAAATTTGTTCACACTCAAATTCAGAGAGACAGAGAGAGCCTCTAGAAGGCCTCTAGCACTGAGTTTACCTGTATTATGGCTCCAATTACTGTGCTTTTTAATTGGCTTTTTAAACAACTTTGCTGAGGTATAATTTGCATACCATAAAATTCACCAATTTTAAGCACACAATTTAATGAATTGTACAATTGAACAATCTCAACAATCTAATTTGAGGACATTTTTATTAGTCCTCCTTCCTAGTATGTAAGCAACTCGAGTGTCATGCTTTGCTGATCTTTAAACCCTAAGAGCAGAGCATAGTACCTGTCCCCAAATAAATATTTGTTGAACAAATAAAAAATAAATAAAAGGAAAAAGTTAATGCCAAAACCATGACATGCTACATTTCTCTTTATCAGATATGGCAACCTAATTTTGAAACTCTCACTTTCATTCACATTCTCTGTCTTCTTTCTGACATTTCACCAACTTCCATACATGGCAGTCACTGATGAATTTGCTCTAACTCAGAAAATAAGACTTTAAAATATTGAAGGGACCAAGGGATCACTGTGCATTTATAAGTGATTCAGGTATATCTAGAAACTCAGATCTGGTCAAAATGAAGTTATGGTTTTTTCCCCCAAACACTTGAAATTTCCGTTGCTAATTCATCTATATGGGTTAAGGTGAAATGTCAGCTTCTTGAGTGCTATTCTTTTTTCCTGTTCTTCTAAAATCTTCAGGCTAAGAGCCAAGAGACCTGTGTTCAGGCCATAAATATGTCAACAATTTACCAAGTGGCTTGAGGGAAATCATATCTCCAGGTCTGAGCTTCCTCATAGCATCCGTCTATCTCTCCCCACCCTGGTTTAGGAGGAGGAAGTAGGCGAAAAGCCAAAACAAAGCACTTAAAAGAGTGAAAAGCACCATGCAAAATTACAGGTTTTTAATTGGCTACCATACTCTCTGGTTTATATTAATCACCTCATCTGTTTAGGCACTTATATGATGAACTAAACTATTAATACTATCTAAAACTATACATTCAAACATACAAAATCCTTCATGCATAAAGCTGATACACTTTGCAAAAGGGAAAGAATTTCTGTTTTCTCTCAGAGCCTGTTATTTCACAAACAATTCCAATGAACATGGTTTTATTATTTCCCACATCATAGCAGATTAGAAATAAAAAAGCAAAAGGTGTAGAGGAGCTATTACAGAAGATGACCGCAATGGAAAAAACAGAAAGACATACAAAAGTGAATGTAAGAGCTCAGGAAATTGCAGCCGGGAGACATTCAGAGTGGGAACACATAGTTCTTTCCAGCAAATGTACCCTACAGACTAAAAGATCACTGCTCGTGATGACGATTCTGAGTCATCAAGAGACTCTAGTGCTTGAGAATTAATTCTAAAGAAAGCATATTTTAGAAAGAAAGAAAGAAAGAAAGAAAGAGAGAGAGAGAGAGAGAGGGAGGGAGGGAGGGAGGGAGGGAGGGAAAGAAAGAAAGAAAGAAAGAGAGAGAGAGAGAGAG